>NC_077230.1:341689512-341786034 GCF_027887165.1 Monodelphis domestica
GCAGTCCCTACTCTTCTTAACTGCATCTGTCAGCTTCCTTTTCAGGGACTTCTGGGTAGTGGGGCTAGAGCCATAGTGCAGTTCATTTTCTCTCTTGAAGCCTCCTGCCTACACTCACTGGGATGAACCCAAACAGTTCTTGTTCTCCTTCTTGTTCTTCTCCTTCCCCTCCTTTTCCTTCTTTTCCCTTCCTTCCTTTCTTTTTTCTTTCTTTCTTTTTCTTCCTTCCTTTCTTCCTTTCTTCTTTCTTCCTTTCTTCTTTCTTTCTTCCTTCCTTTCTTTCTCTCTTTCTTTCTTTCTTTCTTTCTTTCTTTCTTTCTTTCTTTCTTTCTTTCTTTCTTTCTTTCTTTCTTTCTTTCTTTCTTTCTCCTTCTTCTCCTTCTCCTTCTCCTTCTCCTTCTCCTTCTCCTTCTCCTTCTCCTCCTCCTCCTCCTCCTCCTCTTCCTTCTCCTTCTCCTTCTCCTTCTCCTTCTCCTTCTCCTTCTCCTTCTCCTTCTCCTTCTCCTTCTCCTTCTCCTCCTTCTCCTTCTCCTTCTCCTTCTCCTTCTCCTTCTCCTTCTTCTTCTTCTTCTTCTTCTTCTTCTTCTTCTTCTTCTTCTTCTTCTTCTTCTTCTTCTTCTTCTTCTTCTTCTTCTTCTCCTTCTTCTTCTTTTCTTCTTCTTCTTCTTCTTCTTTTCTTCTTCTTCTTCTTCTTCTTCTTCTTCTTCTTCTTCTTCTTCTTCTTCTTCTTCTTCTTCTTCTTCTTCTTCTTCTTCTTCTTCTTCTTCTTCTTCTTCTTCTTTTCTCCTCCTCCTCCTCCTCCTCCTCCTCCTTCTCCTTCTCCTCCTCCTCCATTATCTCTATTTTAATAATGAATTCCCGTATCAATTTTCCAAAGTTATATGGTTCATGTTGTCTCCCTATCTTCTTCCCTCCCCATTCCTGGAGCTGACAAACCAATTCAATCTGGGTTATACATGTGTTATCATACAAAACACATTTCCATATTCTTCATTTTCATAAATGCATAATCCTATAAATCTAAACCCCCAAATCATATACTCAAACAAGAGATCAATCATATGTTTTCACCTGTATTCCTACTCCAACAGTTATTTCTCTGAAGGTGGATAGCATTCTTTTTCAGAAGTCCCTCAGAATTGTCCTTGATCATTCTATTACTTTTAGTAGCAGTCTGAACCACTTCTCACTTATTCTATCTCAAATATCTCTTATCTCTCTATGCTTCCAGAGTGTCCCTTAAAATCTCCCTAAAGTCCAGCCCTGATTATGTTCCTATGCTGCTTGAATTGCCTACTGGGTACCAGGCAAAGACTCATCAGTCTAAATCAGTGATAGCAAATCTCTAGCACAGGTGCCAAAGATGGTACCTAGAGTGCTTTCTGTGGACACTTGATGGCTTCCTCCCCCCCACAAGACTTTGTTACTAGAAAGGCAGAGGGACTTGGTTCCCCCTCTCCATCATGTCTAATGGCATTTTTTCACTTTACCTACCCAGCAGCCAAGCAGCTCAATGGGAGTGCACAGGGGGTAAGGTGGGCAACTCACACTAGGCTGCAGAGCTGGAGGGGAGGGGAGTGCTTGGGCCACTCCTCTTCTCCTCTCAACACTCACTGATGACATTGCTTACTTCACGCACCTCTCTGCCCCCCAGCCCAATGGGAGGGCTTTCTCCTTCTTATGAGTGGTGCAAAGAAGTGGCAGGTATGTCCTATACTCAGAGTGGGGAGAGCATGGCACTAAGTCTGGGAGGGTGAGGTAGGTGTGGGGCTCAGTACTCCATCTCTAAAAGGTTCACCATCACTGTTCTAGGCACTTCACAATCTGACTTCCATCCACCTCTTCAGTCTGAGCTTCTGCCTTTTCCCTTTCTGCCTTTCAGGTCTTCAGCCTAACTGAAAAATTTAGCATCCTCTACTTTCCTCTTTCCTCACCTTAGTTTCCATTGTTCTTTATGCCTGAAGTGCCTTTTGCTCACATGCTATGTGTTTAAATACTGTTCATTCTTCAAGTTTCAGTTCAAACTACTCTAAGACATTTGAGACAACCTGTTCTGTCTTTTCCACTCAGCCTTTCTTGATACTCTCCAACTGGGAGTGATCTCTTTCTGTTCTATCCAATCCCATCCCTGTCCCCAGTTCTATGACTATATATCTCTTCATCTCATGCTTATCTATAATCCATTTTTTATGTCTCTACTCACATTTGTGGATTTCTTGAGGTCAATGACTATGTCTTATTTAATCTTTGTAGCTCTCACTAGATAGTACACAGAGATATTGAAAATGTATAATAAGGGTTTGCTGATAGGAAGAAAGGAGGGAAGAAAGGAAGGAGGGAGGGAGGGAGGGAAGGAAGGAAGGAAGGAAGGAAGGAAAGAAGGAAGGAAGGAAGGAAGGAAGGAAGGAAGGAAGGAAGGAAGGAAGGAAGGAAGGAAGGAAGGAAGGAAGGAAGGAAGGAAGGAAGGATAGAGGGATACATTCTCTTGTGCTATAGGGACATAGGGCTCCCAAAATACCGTTTGATGTATGCTTACTTTTATCTGTGGGGGGTGTTGAACCTAGCACCATCATGTGGCAGAAGAAAAGGCTTAGAAATGGAGCCAGGAGTCCTGTGTTTGAGTCCCAGCTCATTTACTAGCTGTATGATTTGTGACTTGTCTCTGTTTGCTCTTGTGTCCAATCAGGAGCTAATACTAGATGATCTTTGAGACTTCTTCCAGTTCAAATATTCTATTTACCTTCTTGAAAACACCTGGGACCAATTCCCTCACCTTTCTTCTTTCCCATTCCTTTCTGTAGGACTTCTGCCTCAATCATTATTCTCAAGCTTCTCTCTCCAAATGATTGATCCATTAGATTTTTTCAGGCATGGAAAATTAGAATGGAGTTCTAAAAGGCCTTCCCACTCTCCCTCTCCCCTCTCCCCCAAACTATTCTTCTCAGATTGATCTTACATAAAACTGGCCATGTCACTCTTTTGTTCCAAATCCTTCAGTAGCTTTCTACTGACTTTCAAGTAAAGTTCGGACTCCTCCACTTTGGCATTCAAGGCCTTCCACAAGTGGGTAACCATCAGCATTATCTCCTAGTTTAGCCTTCCATGTACTCTAAGCTTTAGTCAAACTAGTCTACTTCATCTCCTTCCTCTGTGATTTTTGCCTCAGCTGTTCCATGTCTTTGCAGAGTCCTCCCTGCCCTTTTTTGCCTGTTAAATTTTTACCCAACTTTTAAAGCACAGATCAAGCACCACCTCCTCCAAGAAGACTTCCCCAACACCCAACTAGTAATAACACTGTCCCTCCAACCTCATATAACTCTTCATTCAGCTCTTGAAACAATTTCTCAAGCAATGCTTTGGATTATAGTCTTCTGTGTCTGTGGTTTATCTCCTTATTAGATTGTGAGCTCTCAGAGGGCAAGGAATGTGTCTTCATTTATATTTTACCACACTTGCAGCTCCTAGGCACAAAACTCTGTAAAAAGAAGGAACTTAATAAATGTTCACAGAATTGAATCATACTGAAGTGGTTGCACAGGTGTGTGTATGTGCGTGCTTTAAACCCTTAACATTCAGTCTTAAAATCAATACTAAGTATTGGTTATAAGGAAGATCATTAAGGCACTTTGCCTAGGGTGATACAGCTAGGAAGTATCTGAAGCCAGACTTGAATCCTGGAGCAGCTGTCTCCAGGCCTGGATCTAGCCACTGAACCACCTCACTGTCCCGGGGTGGGGAGGGTCATGTGTTTTGAGAGTTTGGAGGGGGAGAGTGGAAAATCTTTATCTAAATCAAACTTGAAAATGAAGGCAAACTTCTCAGCAGCACCCCTTTCCAAATCCCTATGCCCAGAGGTATACAGGCAAATATTTAACTCTGAAGAACAAAACAAAACACAGGGGTTCAAATCTGGCCTCAGACACTTCCTAGCTGTGTGACCCTGGGCAAGTCACTTAATGCCCATTGCCTAGTCCTTACTGCTCTTCTGCCTTGGAACCAATACCTATATTGATTCGAAGATGGAAGGTAAGGGTTTAAAAAAAAAACCAACAATGACACACAAGACACAGATTTAGATTTAATCTGCATTGTTGACATTTTCTCCATCACTTTCTTAAGTCTTCAGCAACAAAAAATGAAGCAAGCAAATCTGTAGCTGTTGTTGATAACTGTCATCTGAAACGAATGGGATGCTTCCTACTGGACCTGCCTTGTTTCCTGATGAATTACAGAAGGAAGAGTGAGAAGGAGAGCAAAAAGCCTTACCCCCTTTCAGCCAAAGCACCAGAGCTCATCCATCTTCTAGCTGGATTCTCTACCTCTTGCCACTGTCCATACAAGTCCTATGTCCAATTATAAACAAAGAAAATCCAAATGTGTATCTGGTGTGATTAATGCATGTGCAGTTAGAGATTTGAAAAGAGCTTTGGGTCCCTTTAGAAAGACAAGGGATCCATCCCCAGCTTCTGGGCAGGCTCAGGTGAAGCCAAGCAGTAATAGACTTGGATCCCATTTGGAAACCCTATGTGCAAGACACATTCTGTTATCATGGCCCCAGGCAAACACAAGTTTAGAATAAATAGGGGAGCCTCTAAGCAGAGAGCCACAGATTTTTCTATATAGATCTAGACTGAGTAGCACTGGAGGCAGAGAGCAGAGAAACCTAGCAGGACCAGTTTCCTATGGGCTACCCTTCTTGTGACTTTAAAGATGGCACCCTGTGACTTGTTATACACAGTCATACTCTTACATACAGGAAACCGAACCCTCAGTGGAAACAGTGGAAACAGCATTGACTTTACAGTTAGATGACCTGGAACACAGTTCCACATTTTCCATCCCCCTTGAGTAACATCAAGGGAAAAGGCCACTCACGGATTGAACTACCCCATCTTTAAAATGAAGGAGGAGGACTAGATGGTTCCTAATCTCCCTTCTAGCTCTTTGATTTAGGGGCCAACATAGCCAAGACAAATGAACAAGCAACTTTTATTAAGTGTCTATCAAGTGCCAGACACTGGGCTAAGCGCCAGGGAGACACAAAGAGACAAAAGACAGCCCCTGCCCTTTAGAAACTTATAATCTAATGTAGGAAACAACATGAAAACAATTGTGTACAAACAAACTATGACAGGAAAGATTGGAGGTGATGTCACAGGAGAGGCATTAACAAAACGGTTCCATTTCTTAAGTCTCTTCTAGCCCACAGCAGACATTCTCTGGCCCTTCCTAATTCGGAAATTCCATGTTCTTCAGCCCCTCTCAGTTCTGACTGTCTATGATTATGTATGGAGGAACTGAGGTGAAGGAAGGGGGGCTTCTGAAGGAGATTAGGTTGTATTGACTCACAGGAAACAGTCATTCCTGACTTACAACAACAAAGGAACCCCTCCAAGCTGGCTTCAGACATCAAAGAGCTTTTGCTGAATCCTTTCTCTAATGCTTGCCATGCAGAGGACTAGAAACACATGGAACTGATTTCCCAAAGATGCAGGGAGGAAAGGATGAGAGCCAGGGTAGGGGGAGAAGAGGGAAAACTTAGGGGCTAAAGAAAAGCTCCTTCATCAAAAGGCTTTTGAGATTTCACTAAATCTTGAACATTTGGAAACGTGCAAGAAAGATACCCTCCGTCTGATTTCTTTAGCCATAAACTGTCCCTGGTGCCCTCGTGTTACTCGTGTATGTACGTGTATTCCCCTGCCTGTGGTTATAGGTCTAATTGAGTCACTGTGTGAATATAGTAATAATAATTAAAGTTTTTATCATCATTATATTCAGGATAAGTAATTTCAGGGTTACCAACACCCTAAAACCAAAGATAAATGGGAAGAACATTTTTAAAGCATACAATATCTGTCTTATGGAACATTTTCAGAACTGTAAAATCAATGTGGCAGATTTGGAAAATATACTCAACAAAAATCCATTCAATATATTAACAAAATACAGGGTGTGTCCCTTTAAGGCAACTATAGAAAGAGGAACATCTCTTCCAGCTCTAAATCTAAGTTCCTCTCATTCTGAGAAAATAGATATTGACTCTGTTTGGAAATGCTGGTTAAATTCTTCATTCTTTAGTTCTTCTCCTCACCCTTGACTCTCCAAATAGTCTTTTCTCTTCTGGGAGCCTTTTTTTCTTTCTCCTTTTTTTGCAAATCTTCAATGTGAACTCTCAATGACCAGTAACGGTCCTATGAAATTGTTCCTATCACCTATAAATGCACAATGAACCAATCATCTCTTTTGTTTGCCTCCCCAAAGAGAACTCATGAACTACTATGCTTTGAATTCCTTTTGTCTTTGCTTTTCTTTATTGCCAAAATTCTGTATGGATGGAGTTTTGCTCTTCCAATAATGTGCCAGATGGAAAAGATCTTACATTTAGAGAAGGAAAAGCCAATTTCCCAACAAGCATTTCTAGGGGCAGCTAAGTGGCTCAGTGGATAGAGTGTCAGGCTTAAAGTCAGGAGGTCCTGGGTGCCCTCCTTATAAGAAGGTCATAGGAGGAGACACCTCAGTGGAGGGAGGGGATACTCTCCAGGAAGGGTTTCTGGTTCTAGAATGATTTCTAGGATAATGGTTTCTGGGGCATAATGAAGTGCAGAGTACAACATGGTGAGAAATGAAGCTAACTTCAGCCATCAAATTTATGTTTGTTTATGGCTTAAAAAACTATATGATACTGAGCCCCTTCCATCCCCTTTTCCCAATGCTCCATCACTGGTATTATAGGACTCCTTCGTAAAAGTCCCTTAAATATGGCAAACTCTCAAGAAGTATTTGTGTCACATCCAGAGAAAGAACTGTGTAAGTAGAAACGTAGAAGAAAAACATATGATTGATCACATGGTTCAATGAGGATATAATTGGGGACTTTGACTTTAAATGATCTTTCTATTGCAGAGAGTAATGACATGGAAATAGGTTTTGAACAATGAAACATGTATAACCCAATGGAATTGCTTGTCAGCTCCAGGAGGGAGGAGGGGGGAAGGGAAGAACATGAATCATGTAACCATGGGAAAATATTCTAAATTAATTCATTAATTTTTGGAAAATAAAAATATGTTTTAATAAAATAAAAAATCCTTTATTAAAAAAAAGTTTTTATCAATGGAATTGATCAGCTTTTCCATGAGGACACCTTCTAGTTTACAAAACATTTACATCTACATTTGTGTATATTTACATATTATGTTTACATTATGGATGACATGATACATTTTGTGTACTCAATTTTATGTTTATATTATGGATGACAATACATTCATTTTGTCTATTACATATTGCATTATGTATGACATCTATTGTGTAATGTTTGTTATATTTATTTATTATATTACATTTATGTTACATATGATAATATATTTGTGTGTATTATATACTACATTTTCATTACGTGTGACATAACTGAATTTATAATATGTATGACATGATATATTTTATGTATTACATTTTACACTTATGTCTCACAGCAACACAATAAAGCAAGTAGGGAAAGTATTATTATCCCCATCTTATAGATAAAGGAAAAAAGGCAACCCTGTGTTATTGCTCTGATAGAACTACAGCCTTGGAATCAGGAAGATCTGGGTTCAAGTTTCACCTCTAACATGCTGATTTTGTGACCCTGGTCCAGTCATTCAACCTCTCACTGTGTTGAGAACCCTCTACAATAACACTCTCTGGGCTCATTCACCAAATCCCAACAGATACTGGCTTGTTGGGGCCCTATAGAGATGGCTACTACTTTTTTCAGTGTCCTGAGGGGTAACTCTATGGGTTTCTATCCTCCTAACTCTAGTTTCTGAGCCCCCACTGGTGCATTTCCTCTAAGCAATGAGCCAGGGGACACAGTTCTTTAGCAAAAGTATTTACTCAAATGGCATTGCAAGATAGCAGTTTATAAAATATTTTCCCCAACTCCAGGGCTATATTCTCTCAAAAATATATACAGAATCCATGAGGAGAAATACTGGGCATCAATTTTAAGAATAATGGTAGCAAGATGCACATATTGGGCACACAGAACACACAAATCTAGATCTGCAGGGGCTGAATATCCTTTTTTTCTCTGGAGGGTCCTCACAGAGGACTCTCTCTCAGCCCTTCATGAATGGTTGATTAGCTAAGCTGACACCTCATAGGGCACAGTGTCTTGTCTGGACAGAGTAATCTGTTTCTGGGCTGGTCTAAGCAGCTCAGTCAGCTCCTATTCTGGATGTGGTTGGTATTGGAGAAGTCAAGCAGACCTCTCTTCCCCTGGACAGCCTCTGCCAGACAATGTTGAGCATATTGCACTGCCATAGGGCAATAGCTATTAAATGGTGCTGGGCAGTCTGCTCTGATGCCAAGTTGCTGCTCTCCTACTGGATTGGACATGCCACTCAGTTTGCTCATCTCTAAAATGAAGGAGTTGCTATGATAAGCAAAATGATTTCAGAAAAAGCTGGAAAGATGCAGAGTGAAATAAGCAGAACCAGCGGAACATTGTACACAATAACAGCAATAATGAACGATGATAATCTGTGAAAACTTGGCTACTCTCAGCAGTGCAATGATCTGGGACAATGCTGAAAGACATGATGGGGAATTCTAGCCACCTCCAGAGAAAGGAATATTGGAGTTATCTTTCACATTAGTGTATCTTTGGTTTTATTTGAGGGGTTTGGTTATGTATGCGTTTGCTCTTACAACAACAACCAATATGGAAGTATGCTTTGTATGACAATAAAAAGTGAAAAAATAAAATAAAATGAGGAGGTTAGATTTAATCTTTAAGGCCCCTTCCAGCTCAGGTCAGTCTGTTTTCCACTACCATAGCCTGCTCATAAGGAGCTATCTGAAGGCAAGGATGTTTTTTGCTGCTTCTTTGTACTTCCAGAGCCTGGCACAGAGTAACTATTTAATAAATGCTTGGGGTGGGAGTGGGGGCAGCTAGGTAGTTCTGTGGAGAGACAGCTAGGCTTAGAAACTAGAAGTCTTAGGTTCAAATCTGGCCTTAGACACTTCCCAACTGTGTGACCCTGGGCAAGTCACTTAACCCCCATTGCCTAGCCCTTATACTCTTCTGCCTTCCAAGACAGAAGGTAAGGGTTAAAAAATAAGTAAATAAAATAAATGCTAGCTGGTTCCCAGATTGATTAATTGGTTGGTTGGTTTATACATTAGAACACATGCAAATAAAAGCCTTGCATATACAAGCCGACATATATTCCTATACTCTTTAAGATTAACAAAACTTTCTTTTAAATCTCATTTTTAGGAAACGTCCAATAAATCTGCTATGCACAGACAGTGTAAGGCTTATACAAATCCAGCATTTCTAGAAGGATTTCACTGGCTAGTGGTGTCATGGAAGAGATAAATGAATGCTATTTTCCAGACCCAGGGGAGAAGCTGGGGGATCCTCAAAGATGGTTTCCACCTCTAAAGTACATATTGTGTGGAGAAGGGCTATCCAAAGAAGCTAGCCAATAAGAAATTATAAAAAATTCTCTTTGCCTGTAGACCTGTCTAGTGAGCCATCTCCCTTTCCTAACAGATGCGGTTCTCCCATGATTATAGTGCAGTGTGGACAGAGCCTAGGTTTGGACTGATTGCTGTTGTTCAGTCATTTCAGTCATGTCCAGCTTTCCATGGGCCAACAGGGGATTTTCTTGGCAGAAATACTCAATCGATTTGCTATTTCCTTCTCTAGCTCATTTTAGAGATAAGGAAATTAAGGTAAATGGGGTTAAGTGACTTGTCCAGGGTCATACAACTAGCACATTTCTGAGGCCAAGTTTGAACTCATGAAGATGAGTCTTCCTAACTCCAGGCCAGGCACTCTATCCACTGTATCACCCAACTCTTCAGATTTAGATTAGACTTCTGTTTAAATCCCAACTCTATTGCTTGCTAGTTAGGTGATCTTGAGAAAGTCAAGTAATCTCAATGGGTTTTAGTTTCCTTATCTATAAAATAAAGGAATTGGACTCCACGATGTCTATGATTCCTTCCAACTCCAAGCCTTCAAATATTATGATCCCTTTAGGAGGGTCTGTGCCTCTGAGCCTCTAGACTTTGATCTCACTCTGGCATGAAAGCTGGACTTAATTCCTTGCTGTGAGGTTGTCAGAACTGTAGATGTTTACAGACAGACTCTCCCCTACTTTCCCCATCCTCCCCTGCTGCAGCTGAAAAGTGCCCCACTTTGGATGGCATTATTAAGAAGAGAAAGTGCTCTGAGCTTCTGATCCCTGGATTTATGCTCTGACCAGAGCTTCATTTCAGGGTAGATCCAGATTTCAAGCGAATTTGCAGAAAGGAGTTTGCTTTTTCCTTGGGGGATAGAAAAAAGAT
The DNA here is from genome assembly GCF_027887165.1 of Monodelphis domestica. Taxonomy (NCBI): domain Eukaryota; kingdom Metazoa; phylum Chordata; class Mammalia; order Didelphimorphia; family Didelphidae; genus Monodelphis; species Monodelphis domestica. The sequence continues at coordinate 341,699,857 of NC_077230.1, forward strand.
AGAGCTGAATCTTCAGGCTCAGTATTTCACCAGCTATTTCTTTTCTGAATCATCTCCCTTTTTTCTTCCCACTCCCTTACCTCCAACAAGCCTTTAGCTCCTTGGAGAATCAGGAGTTCTGTTTAATATAACATAATGACAATATGATGTAATATAATATAATGTAATGTAATATATAATATAATAATAAAGATTCTGTTTAATATTAAATCATAGAATATAAAAACTTAGAGGGACTCTAGAACATAGAATGCCAAAGCTGGAGAGGACTTAGAACTCAAAGACCATAAAATGTAAGACCTGAAAGGCCTCTCTTTGCCTCAGTTTCTTCAATGTTAAAATGGGGATATTAAAAATTTCTCCCTTCCAGGGTTGTTGTAAGGATCAAATGTGATAATAATTGTAAAATGCTTCTTAGCACAGTTCCTGGCATATAGTTTAAAAAAAAACCCTAATTCAATTCATATATTCATATGCTCTTTCCTGATGGTCTCTATTTCTGTGTGTGTGTGTGTGTGTGTGTGTGTGTGTGTGTGTGTGTGTGTGTGTGTGTGTTGTCACAAGCACCCGTGAACAGGGACCAAGCCTCCCACATGGTTTCCATGGTCTCTCCCACAGTGTATAGAGCCTAGCTTATCAGTGGGTACAAATAAAAAAGTGGTTGAATTGAATCAAATTGTACTGATCTGAACTCTAGTTTTCAAGCATCTACTTACAGTAGGCAGGTTTCTTGTGCTTCACTGGGGATACAAAGCCCCTGTCCTCAAAGAGATTCTTGGAACTGGAAGAAGCTTGGGAGTCATCTAATCCAACCCCTACCTGACCAATAATCATTCATGACAGAGAAGGCATTATCTTATGAGGTGGCTCATTCCACTTTTGGACAGCTCCCTTTCCTCCATGATGTTGCTCCTTTAGAAATTGTTCAAGATGAAAATAGGGATGGGATGGGCAAGAGGTCAAATGAAGAGCTCGTGAATCAATCCAGAGACTTACCCGCATATGGTTCTTCACCCTTTACTGGGTACAAAAACATGAAATATACAAATAAAATACTAAGGAGCCAATAATGCAAAAATAATATAATTAATCCATAAGAGAAGCCTAAACTGATTTCCTCCATCAGAGTGGAGAAAAGGAGATTCAGGAAGGAAGAATTGTCTTCTGGATAAAAGGAATCCAGGAAGGTTTCCTAGAGGAGAAGGTCTTGAACCAAAGTCATGGAACCACAAAATATTAGAGTTTGAAGAGTCTTAGAGACCATCCCATCCTTGTCATTTGAAGGAGGAGGAAGCTGGGACTCAAGAGAGGGGGAGTAATATTTCCAGGGTCACACAGCAATGAGCACACAAACACAAACCTTTTGACTTTAAGGCCATTGCTCTCTGCACAATGCCTGAACTATCACCTGGCATACAGGCCAGTTATGCCCACACTCATAGAAACCAGCTGTGCTTTTGCATAAGGGAAGTATGTGATTCCCAGAGCTATGACCCAGAACCCTCCCACCCTCAAGGCACAGGTGCCTAGAGGCCACAACCATTAAGCCAAGCAGATTCTAGAAAAGTCAGGCTTGAATGACTCCTGAGAGTTTTTAGTAATTCAGCCCAGAATGGTTTAAGGGTGAAGAGTCTGTGACTTTCAAGTTCAGTCATGGCCTAAGGATTGCCTAAGGAATTCCCCCAGGCTACTCAAATCACTTCTTACTAGCAATCCTTTCTAACTTCCCATAAGTAGTGACTTTTCTGAGTGTTCTATAAAGGTACTCTAATGTTTTGAGATTTCTATTAGAGGTTCATTTGACCAGTGGGATAACTGAGGTGCAGGAGCTGACAATGTCCAACCAAAAGTCAGGGAGCAAAGCAATGGCACATCTGTAATTTATTCTCTGTGTCTTTCTGGGCCCAGTGGTCCTGCATATGTAGGAAGATGGGAAGCCATGAGAAAAGAGAGTAGACTGTTAGAAAACCGAACAAGATTGCTTCTCTGGCTGGTTCCATGGAATTAAGTCATGGAGCTCAGGGAACAGACTAAGCCTGATGCTTCCTCTCCTTTCTAATGGGAATCCAGACAAAGAGCTGACGATGTTTACAGTTGAATGATTAATGACCCCTGAGACTGAAGGACAAATAAGAGAAAGGTGGGTGAGGGAAGAAAGGATAGAAAACAGAGGGAAAGAGGGGAAGGACAGAAAGATGAGAGAGAGAGAGAGAGAGAGAGAGAGAGAGAGAGAGAGAGAGAGAGAGAGAGAGAGAGAGAGAGAGAGAGAAAGAGAGAGAGAGAGAGAGAAAGAGAGAGAGAGAGACAGAGACAGAGACAGAGACAGAGACAGAGAGACAGAGACAGAGAGAGAGAGAGAGACAGAGAGAGAGAGAGACAGAGAGACAGAGAGAGACAGAGAGAGAGACAGAGACAGAGAGAGAGACAGAGAGACAGAGACAGAGAGAGACAGAGAGAGAGACAGAGAGAGAGAGACAGAGAGAGGAGAAAATGGAGGAAAGACTCATTGGTTTAGATCTGGAAGGGGCCTTAGATGCCAAGAACAGTCAACAAATTTTGTATATAAGGAAACTTGGGACCAGAAACATTAATGAATTGTCAAGTTAACACAGGTACATTTCAGAGGCAAGTTTTTAACCCAGGTCCTCTGTCTTGAGAGTTAGTGCTCTTTTCCCTGGAAGGGCCAACGATGGAATGAGAGAGGGAAAGAAGAAAGGGAGGAAGGGAAGAAGAGAGGGAAAGGAAAAAAGAAAAAGGAAAGGAAACAGGAAAAGTATAGGAAAATATGGCCAAGCATTCTTCTGGTCTCCTGGTCCAGCTAGAGTGGAGACAGAGGTAATGGAAATTAAAATGACTAAGGAACTGAGAGGTGAGGGTGTCCAAAAGAGATGGGACTGAAGTGAATAAAATGAGCCAGACTCTAAACTTATTGGGGAGCAATGAGAGTGACCTGGAGGTAATAGCCAAGAGCAAAAAAGATCTAGGTAGGATGGAATAGGAGAGGTGATTGCTGACTAATGGTGGTGGAGGGAAGGCATGAAACTGCAAATGAGGAATGTGCTCCTGCTTGGCCTTCTCTTTTGGGGATGTGAGAGAAAGCATAGCCTCTTCTGGAGAGGAAAGAGGTCTAGAGATGTGGTATTTTCAGGGAACACTAAAAGATGGAATGAATGGGAAGGGACCTAATCTTAGAGGAAAGGAAGTTTGTTAATAATAGAGGAGGGCTTTAAAGGATTGGGGCTGGGGACTGGGGAAGGCTAGTCTTAAGTAATCTTCAGGTGGGAGAGGAGATGATAGTCTAGCTAACATACACTACCTTCCCCAGGGATCTAGTTTTGATGTGGTATAGATAATGCACCCCCTCTCAGAAGAGGGGCAGTGTGCTTTAGGGATTAAGAGTGCAGGGCTCAGAAACAGGAAGACTTCAATTCTTCAGACACTTACAACCTATGTGATGCTAGGCTTAACATCCCTGAACCTCAGTTTTTTTTCTTTGTGAAATGAGGGACCTAGATTCAATTATCTCCAATGCCTCATCTCTGTCTCTGTCTCTGTCTCTCTGTCTCTGTCTGTCTGTCTCCTCTCAAAGACAATGTCCAAGGGTAAAGATCAGGTATTTGAACTAACCTGGATTCATTCAAACAACAGTGGCATGGCATCAAAGAAGCGTGAATTCAGGGTTGCTCAAGGCAAAGAATTCAGGCTGTGTAGAGGAAGATATCAGTGCTAGAACAAAGAAGTCATTCCTTGACATAACTGCCTGAACATACTCGCTACAGGAAGAAGGAAGGAGTCCTTGGAGAGAGATCAGATTTATTTCCTAAAATATGATTGATAACATGTCACTCCTCTGCTCAAACACCTTTATAGGCTTCCTATTGTCTATTGCTTCAAATTTGTTAGCCTAATATTCAAGGTCCTCCATAGCCTGGCCGTGCCCTGTCTATCCCCAGATATCTTCCCCCTTTGTCTTAGGTGCATCATTTCACTCAGCAGTGTCAGTCTCTTCACTCTTCCCTGCTTCCTCAACTTGCCACATACATTAGACTCACTCAGTCTTGGGCTGAGTTGGGAGAGGCATCAGGGCTAAAGCTGGGTGGGGAATGATAGTCCTCCCATACTCTCTCCCCACTGCTCATGGTGCTTCTGGAGTAGAATGTTCAATGTGGAGTACCTCACCTGAAAAAAGTATGTGATGAGTGGAAGAGAAAGACAATCAAGATGATAAAGAGTCTTTGTATCTTGCCTTACGAGAACTGATTGCAGGAACTAGCAATGTTCATTTTGGAGGAGAGAAGTTTGGAGAGAGGATGGGACAGAATAGCTGTCTTCAAATATTTGAAGAGCTATCCCTTGGGAAAGAGATGAGATCACCTCTGTCCTTTCTTAGGAATTATGGGTTTGGAATGTTGCATGCCATCACACCAGATTTTTCTGTAGATTGGTTTTAGCCAACAGTTTTTCATTGTTCTGAGAGAAGGTTCCCTTGGTTGGAAGAGAGGGCATATTCAGAAATGACTGATTTTTTTAAAAAGCTATCAATAAAACTATTTTCTAAAAAAGATACAAAGAAAATTTTCTTTAAAAGACACAAAGAGGGGGCAGCTGGGTAGATCAGTGGATTGAGAGCCAGGCCTAGAGATGAGAAATCCTGGGCTCAAATCTGGCCTCAGACACTTCCCAGCTGTGTGACCCTGGGCAAGTCACTTGACCCCCATTGCCTAGCCCTTACCACTCTTCTGCCTTGGAGCCAATACACAGTATTGACTCCAAGATGGAAGGTAAGGGTTTAAAAAAAAAAAGACACAAAGAAAAAGAAAATGGATTTGGTTTCATCTCTTTGGCCCCAGGGCAAATGATTAGGAACAATAAGGAGAAACTGAAAGGGGTATATTTGGTCTGGGAGCCAAGAAAACATTCCTAGTTTCTAGAGCTATCCCAAAGTGGAATGGGAAGCATTAGGAGGGGATGACCTCACTAGGTCTTCAATTAGAAGTTGTGTGATCATTCATTCAAAAGTTGTAGAGACAGTACTTATGAGGTCGTGAAGAGTTGGACAACTGAGACCAGTAAATAACAGGAACAAAAACTTATACAGGTATAGATTGTCTGCTTTGGGAGTCTAAGATTTAGGGAATCCTGGCCCTGATACTTCCTGGTTGTGTGGCCTTCCCCCAGTGTGCTTCAGTTCCCTCATAAGTGAGGATAATAATATTTATTCATCTTTCCTGTCTGGATTATTGTAAATAAAGTATCCCCTTAAGACTTAATTGCCATATAACTTTGGATTATTATTATTTATTATTATTATTAATCTCATTCTGTTTGTTTTGCCTGGAATGCCTTTATCATTTCTTTTTACATCTAAAAATTCTTCCATCTTTCAAGGATTTGATTATCAACTCAAGAACTGTCCCAATCAGGAAGTCTTCCTTGACTACTCAATCAGTTTGCAGTGATCTCTGGTCAGAGTTCATATAGCAGGCAGAGTCATCGCCACACATTTTAGCCCTAACTTATTCCCCACTTTGTGACTCACTTCACTTTGGTTTCCTTATCTGTAAAATGGGGATAACAATAAGAACTACAGAATGTTATTGTGAGGATCAAATGAGATAATATTTATAAAGCATTTAGCATAATGTCTGGCACATAGTAGGGATTTCCTTCCCTCCTCTTCCCCCACCCCATAGGATTAGAACCCAGATCTTTTTATTCTGAGGACAGGATTTCAAAGATAGTTTGTGACTGATTCTCAATAAGATTTGATCAAAGAGAGAAGACAATAAAGATTTAGAAACTCTGACCTTTTATTTCTTTTATATCCATTATAGTGCCGACCAAACATGAAGATTCATGAATTATACAACTTTTTGAGGCATCATGTAACAGTGGAGAGAGGATAGGAGCCAAACCCATTCCCATCTCTAGGTCTCACTTTCCTTTCTCTGCAGAAAGAGAGGGTTGGAACTAAATGAATGTCAAAGTTCCCCTCCATCAAAGGAATTTGGAACTATGCCCAAAAGCCACTAAACATGCATAACCTTCAACTCAGCCATATCATTACTAGGTCTACGCCTCTAAAAGATCAAAGAGAAAAAGGTCTTATTTGCACAAAAATACTTTTTAGTGGCTCTTTTCATGGTTACAAGAACTGGAAGTTAAGAGGGTGCCCATCAATTGGAAACTGGCTAAACAAATTATGGGCCATAAATGTAATGAAAGACTATTGCACCTTTAAAAGGGCTAAAGAGGGTGATTTCAGAGAAACCAGGAAAGACTTATATGAGCTGATGTCGAATGAAGTGAGCAGAACAATAATGATTTATACAATAGCAACATTCTAAAGACAACTTTGAAAGACAAGAATTCTGATCACTGTAATAACCAACAAATAATCCTAATTCCAGAGAACTGATGATAATCTATGCTACCCACCTCCTAACAGAGAGGTAACAGACTCAATTTGTAGAATGAGGTGCACATTTCCAGACATAGACAACATATTTTGTTTTCCTTAACACTGGCTGGTTATTACAAGGTTTTTTTTTTGTTTATTGTTTACAATTTAGGAAGGTAGAAGGTGAGGTGGGATATATAGCTAGGGAGGGAAGGAAGGAAGAAAGGAGAGAAAGAGGGAGGAAAGAAGAGAAGGGAGAGAGGAAGGAAGAGAGGAAAGAAGGGAAGGAAGGAAGGAAGGAAGGAAGGAAGGAAGGAAGGAAGGAAGGAAGGAAGGAAGGAAGGAAGGAAGGAAGGAAGGAAGGAAGGAAGGAAGCAAGGAAGGAAGGAAGGAAGGAAGGAAGCAAGGAAGGAAGGAAGCAAGGAAGGAAGGAAGCAAGGAAGGAAGCAAGGAAGGAAGGAAGGAAGAAAGGAAGGAAGGGAGGAAGGAAGAAAGGGAGGAAGGGAGGGAGGGAGGGAGGAAGGGAGGGAGCAAGGGAGTGAGGGAAGGAGAGAGGGAGGGAGGGAGGGAGCAAGGGAGAGGAGAGGAGAGAAAGAAACAGAAGAGTGGAGGAAGGGAGGAAAGAAGAAAGGGAGGGAGGAGAGTCATTGAAGCATTTTTTTCAACAGACAAGAAAGTCATAGAAAAACAAGGCAATTTTGAAAGTTACATGTGCAATTTATTATATATTTACAAAGAAAAGCAATCTGTTCCTAATACTCGTAGGTCCATGTACATACAGCCCCCTTTTTCTGTTCCACTTAATGGAAAAGCTCATTATAATTAAGGTTAGTTCTATCTCATTTCTGTCTAGGATTCATTATTGAGAATCTTTACTAGTCCACTAGAGGGCAGACAAGACATGGAAAAATTGATTTCAAGACCCCACAGACCAGGGTAGGATTCCTTTTAAACATAGAGCCTTCTGTCAAAGGGAGAAGTGTCCTTTCTGATGATCTATTCTGGCTCCTCATGTTATGGACGGGGACTCTGATTCTCAGAGAAGGGCAATGCCTTGGTCTGGGTTATGCAACATCCTCAGGTCCAGAAGGTCTCCTACTTCTAACTCAAAATCTAGTTCTCCTTCCAACCATTCTTTCAATAAGCTTTTTTTTTTAAACTCTTACATTCTGTCTTGAAATTAATGCTAAATATCGGTTCCAGGGCAGAAGAGCAATAAGGGCTGGGCAATTGGGGTTATGTGACTTGCCCAGGGTCACCTAGCAGGGAAGTATCTGAAGCCAGCTTTGAACCCAGGACCTCCCATGTACTCAATAAGCATTTATTAAATACCTACTGTGTACCAAGTTCTGGAAATACAGCAAAAAATAAAACAACCTCTGCCTTTGGGAAACACATATTCTATCTGGGTGATCAGAAGTACATATAAATGTACACACACATACATACACACACTCATCTTTCCCCCCAACAACATAGATGCCTTTTTGCTCAGTGTTTCCACAGGTAGAAATGAGGAGTGGGAAGCTGAGGGTCGTGAGTGGGTGCAGATTCTGGCTTGTTTAAGGAAGAACTTTCTATGAGAGTGATCCCAAATAATAGCCGAGCATCATTTCATATAGCGTTTTGAGATTTACCTTTTTCTCATTGTGAAATGGGCAAATTTCAATTTGGACAAATATTGTTACCACACAGAGTTGATGTTGTATAATGGTTAGAGTATGGGACTTTAAGTTAGGAAGACCTAGATTCAAATCTACCCACAAGCAGCATGTGTCTGGGCTAGACACTTAACTTTCTTGGGCTCAGCTTCTTCATCTGCAAAATAGGGATAATACTTGTAGCATTTGCCTTATAGGGTTGTTATGAGGCTCAGAGAAATTACTGTCAGTAAGCCCTCTGTAACTTGTTCAGTTGTTTCAGTCATTTCTGATTCCTTGTGACACCATCTGGCATTTTCTTGGCAGAGATCCTGGAGTGGTTTGCCATTTCCTTCTCCAGCTCATTTTATAGATGAGGAAACTGAGGCAAACAGGGTTAAGTGACTAGTCCAAGGTCACACAGCTAGTATCTGAGACCAAATTTGAACTCAGGAAGATGTCTTCCTGATGTCAGTCCCAGCACTCTATCCACTGCACCACCTAGAAAGCACTCTTTATATATCAGCTATTATTTATTATTCCCCATTTTATAGATGAAGAAATTAGGGTTTAGAGATCATCTGAATACAGAACACAGAAAGTCAGATCTGGAAGGGTACTTGGAGATTATCTAATCTAATTTTCTTGGTATAAAGGAAGGAAATTGAGGTGAAGGTGGGCAGGGGTAGAATGACTTGCCCAAGGTCTTATAGGTAACTCACTGCTGAGTCCGGACTTGAACCCAGGTCCTTAGACTCTAGATTTAATGGTCTGTCCTCTCTGCTAGACAAAGCTATGAGAGAGTTAGAAAGAAAACTGTGGTTCCTAAACTTCCAGATAGAAATCAGGGATAACAGAATTACAGAAACTATAGAGATCCTATCTCTCTCCTCCAACACCCTCATTTCATAGATGGGGAAACTGAGTCTGGGAAGGGAAGCTATTAACCCAAAGTCATCCATCTAGAAGAGGAGCAGAGCTGGGCCTCCAACCTAGGTGCCTCCCGACTCTAGCTCCTGCGTTCCTTCTACACTCCTCATTACTGAAGCTGGCAGCTGGTTGACTGATTGCCCTGCCCTGACCTCTTTGACTTGGGACTTCTTTGTTCCTGTTCACTTGGTCTTCAACAGAGAATCTTGCTGTGCTCTTAGATCTTGGTGTCCTCCAGGCTCCTAAGTCCCTGACTGCTCTCCACCCATTCTTTGTTAGGAAGTTGGAGTGGAGGGATGGTTGGAAAGCATTACGTTCTTCTTAAAGACTTGTCTCTGGCCCCCAAAGAGAGTCCACTCCTTCAATACGCCACATGGTAGGCATTCAGTGGATATTTACTACCACTAAAAGGACGGATCTTACAGATGTAGGGGACTTTACAGCCCTCATATCCATTATCGGATGGGAGGCGAAGTTGAGATGCTATTCCAATTTTACATAGAAGGTTATTAAGGTCTAAAATGGACTTACACAAAAATGATTCAGTGGCAGGTCCAAGAGGATGATGGTGATAATGAGGGAGAGTGGGGAAGGGGGAGGGAATGGAGAGAGGAAGGGCATTCTGCTGCCAGATGTTCCTCATGTGAGCCCTGAGAGTACTTCAAAGAAGAGAGGCTGAGGGGGGCCAAGGCAGAGATACAGAAGGGAAAGCAAGAGGGAAGAGAAGCCAGTGGGATACCTCCATGACCTTTCCTTCTCTTCAACTAGGACCTTGAGCCATACAGACCCCATCCTTCTGCTGAGAGGAAACAGCGTCCAGTAGGAGAACTCTTCCTCTCATCCTTTCCCCACTTTTCCAACTTCTGTCCCCACCAGGGGAAAAAAAAAACAGCAAGATGAGAGGAACAACCCGCTACCCATACTGCTTGTGTGAGCTGGAAGTCACTAACTACAATCCTCTAGATAGAATAGAAGACTACTAGTTCTCACCATCTGCCCTCCTTATGGTACCTTCTCAGCTGAGGAACACTTTGATCTGACTTCCTGATGCACTCTAAGGACCCCTAAGCCTTGCAATCTGCCTGACTCCCAGCTATCTTTAAGACTTCCAGGGCTTTCCATCTGTCTTGCAGCTGAACTCCTTTAAATGTGATCTCTGTTCCTTAAGAGGAAGTTCCTTGAGAAAAGAGATTTGGTCTTGATTTCCTTATTCATACCCCTAGTTCTTAGCAAAGTAATTGGCATGTGGAAAGCACTTAATACATTATTTTTCATTTATTCATTTGTGATGATAATTCTCATTTCTAGAGCACTTTTACATTGCATACATATTTCTTAAAATAGCCCTGCAAGCCTGAAACATTGTGGGATGATCAAATGTTATTATGACTTTGCTTCTAATAGCAATGCAATGACCCAGAACAATTCTGAGGGACTTCTGAGAAAGAATACTAGCCACATCCAGAGAAAGAACTGTGGGAGTAGAAATGCAGAAGAAAAACATGATTTATCATTTGTTTATATGAGTAGAAGATTTGGGGGTTTGGTTTAAAAGATTACTCTATTGAATTGAAATTTTTATTTAATTAATTTAGAATATTTTTCCATAATTACATGAATCACACTCTTTCCCTCCCCTTCTCCCCCACTCCATAGCCAAGGAGCAATTCCTCTGGGTTTTACTTGTGCTGTTGATCATGACCTATTTCAATATTATTAGTGATTGTAAAAGATTACTACAAAAATGAATAATATGGAAATAGATTTTGAGTGATAAGACAAGTATAACCCAGTGGAATAGCTTGTTGGCTCTGGGAGCGGGGAAGAAAGAGGGGATGTAGACAACAAGAAACATGTAACCATGGGAAAATTTTTAAAAATAAGTAAATGAATAAATAAAATACAATAATAGCCCTGTGAGCTATATTGTATCATTAACCCTATTTTATAAATGAGGGAATTGAGGCACCCAGAAGAAAAGTGTTTTAATCATGAACTTATAATTATTAAGTGGTGAAGACAAGATGAATCAGTCATCAAAATCCAATGGAAAGGGGGCAGTTGGGTAGTTCAGTGGATTGAGAGCTAGGTCTAGAGACAGGAGATCTTGGATTCAAATCTGGCCTCATACACTTCCTAGCTGTGTGACCCTGGGCAAGTCACTTAATCTCCATCGCCTAGCCCTTACTGCTCTTCCACCTTGGAACCAATACACAGTATTGATTGTAAAATAGAAGGTAAGGGTTGAAAATTTTTTTAAAAATGAAAAATCCAATGAAAAGATAAAAGCCAAGGTGCCTGGTGAAGGTCTGGGATGCAGTGGATGATCTTCTTCAGTGTCAGTCAATAAACATTTATCATCTACCAGGGGCTGTGCTAAATGCTGGGAATACAAAGAGGCTTGATTAGGAACCAGTCTTCTGTTCTTTTCATCAGAGCTCATCTGGGTTTGACTGAACACGTGATAGATATGTGGAAATCACCAGCTTTATTCCTTCTAGTGAGGCAGGGTATCACCTGGCTTTACCATGTCCCCTGTCCCTACACTCTTCATTCTTCCCTCCCTCCCTGTCTTTTGACTTACTGACTTAACCTTTGAGCTTCACTTCATACCTGAATTGTCTTTAATGTGTTTGTTGTCTTCCCCAGTTAAATTGTAAGCTCTTTGAGAGCCAGAACTGCCTAACTTATTCTCTTTGAATCCTAGGTGCTTAAGAGATGTTTGGCACTTTGTGGGTGCTTAATGATTGGTGTTTTTATGCATTCATCCTTAGATCATTCATTCATTCAAATCACATTTCCCTAACCCCCTACTCAGTGACCACAACTATCCATTCTCTAGGTCTATGCCTCTCCAAACTCCTATTCAACTACTGTAGCTGGCTGTGCTATTCCTCCTCCCCTCTCCCCTCTCTGTCTTCTCTCCTGTCTTCTCCTCTCCCATCTTCTCCTGTCCTCCCCTCCCCTCCTCTCTTCTCCTCTCCTCTCTTCACCTTTCTTCTCTTCTCCTCTACATCTTGTTCATAGAATTATAGGCTCTCAAGCTCAAAGCCTTTGATATTCTCTAGTCCAATCCCCTCATTTTAAGAAGGAAGAAACAAGGTTCCAATGAGAAGGGAGATTTGCTCAAAGTCACTTGGCTGCATCTCCAGGAAATCAGCAATCAGCACATTTTCTTCAGGGCCAGTGAACTGGCTGAAATCTTCAGGGTGAGTTTCCTGATGGCAGGGATGGTGTTTGAGCAAACCATCCAAACTGGCATATATTAGTGAAGTTCATTCTATGTGCTAGGCACTGGACTAGGTGCTGGAAATCCAAAGACCTTGCCCTTTAGAAGTATCAGATTCTCTCATTCAGGAGAGTAGCTAGATGCTTCAAGAGAGTTTCTGAATGAATGAATGGTAATCCTGGTGAGCAGAAAAAATGCTGCATTTGATGTCAGAAAACTGATTCCTGCCACATATTTTGCTATATACCCAGATGATTTGGAAGCCATTTTCTTGGGGCAGCTAAGGGGCTCTGAGGATAGAGAGCCAAGCCTGGAGATGGGCAGTTCTGGGTTCAAATTTGACTTCAGACATTTCCTAGTTGTGACCTTGGGCAAGTCACGTAACCCCCATTGCTTAGCCCTTGCCACTTTTCTGCCTTACAACCTACACATAGTATTGATGGTAAGACAGAGGGTAAGAGTCTAAGAGAAGTTATTTTCCTCTGTGCCTCAGTTTCTTCATCTGTAAAATGAAAGGGTTAGATCCAATGATTTCTAAGATCCCTTCTAGCTTTGATCACAGTGATCATAATCACTCTCATTCCTAAAATGCTTAACAGTTAACAAGGAGTGTTGTGGTTTTTAAAATCTTTTTATAGTGTCCAAGATCTTTATAATTTCTCTATCCTCTTCACAATTTACACAGGACTCCCCAATCTACAAAGCATTTTGTAGTTTACAAAGTACCTTTTGTTCTCAAAGAACTTTACAGTTTACAAAGCCATTTGGGAGGGCTTTCTATTGTTTTTACAACTTCCTCATTCTAATCTCACACTCATAATACTTTTTGTAAGGCACATGGGGATAATGTTATATTTATTTACCAAAGGAGGAAACAATGTGACTCAGAGAGCAGAAATGACTGTCCCAAAGTCACCTAGCTAGGAGCTGGCAATGTCAAAACTTGAACCCAGAAACCCTGTCTCATTCTAGGACTTTCTCACCTCACCCAGCTAAGTTATTTTAGTTCTTCATCCCTCAAAAGCATGGCTGATGCTTCCATGTGACTTCAGCTTTGACTTCTCATTTCTTCTCTACTTTTGTCTTTAGGCTGACAAATCAAAACTCTCCAGCATGGGTGCTTTCCCTGGACAGAAGTGGGTAGGAGGAACGACTTCTTCTAAAGAAGAGGGGGCATCAGGGGCATCTTGTGACCAAGACAGATTCCTCTTGGGGTTCAGCATTTGGTGACAGGTGTCACTGGAGGGTAATGCCAGGTCCTAGGCAGGGTTAGAGCTGAGAGTTTGAGTGATGGGCTGTGGGGGAAAAGAGAGAACTAAACAGAGGGAGAGTCAGAGATACTAACAAAGTGACAAACACAAAAAGAGACAGAGGAAGTGACAGGGAGGTAGAAAGGGAGAGTTAGATACCTACACAACAGCAAAAAGAGAGGGTGGAGAAAAGGAGAGCATAGAAAGAGAATGACAGAGAAAGAGGCTGCTTTGAAGGCAGAGGAGAAAAGGAAGGGAGGAAGGAAGGAAGGAAGGAAGGAAGGAAGCGAGATGTGTGTCGGTGAGGGGAAGGGAGGAGGTGTCAATGAGAAGTTAGCAAAAGCCTCGAGTGCTCTCCTGGAGCTTTAGTAGGCTCCCCCACTGTGCCCTGTGCCAGGGAGTCTGAAGCTATGCTGGCACGCCTTGTCCTTCATCTCCTTTGAGCCGCTCCCTGAACCCCCAGTTCCCAGTCTCCCTCAAAAAGAGCTACTGCCAAGGTACGTTGAGGGAGAGAGACGAGTGCAGGACAAGGGAAGAGGAGCCTGGGAAAGGTAAGGGGATGGAGGCTTGATCTTTGAGTGCTCTTTTGATTGAGGCTGAAGGGTGTGTTTCATTGCGTCCTGGTGGTGGGGTGGGATCAAAAGAGGACGCCCTCGGTTTCCCGGGTGCTGTTTATCCGCAGGCAGCCCGTCTCCTAAAGGCTAGTTCTCTAATACCTCCCCCGACCTTGTATTAAGAGTTTGATTTTTCACCTGCTCTTTATCAAATTTAAGGTTTACCAAATCCTCACCTCCCAGCTCCAGGGGTGGAGAGGATTAGCACTATGACTTTCACTGCCGGCGGGGAAAGTTACTTGCCCAAGGTCACTTCACTAGGAAATGTCTGGGTGAGAGTTCGGGTTCGGATGTGGACGCCTTGCCTCTAAACCCGCTGGACTGACTGCCCCATCAAAAACAAACATACACCGCTCTAGAAGACCCAAAGGCAGAAAAAAGTGCGCGGGTGAGGGGGAGAGGGCGAAGCCCCGTTTGGAGAGCTCAGCGCCGGGAAGGGCATTTCCCGGGGGATTTGGGGATTACGTAAATCCAATGAGGGGGGAGATTAGCGGTGGAGCGGGAAAAGGGCGAGGTGTACCACCTATGAGACAGACGCGGAGCCTCAGATCCTCCAGCTGTAAAAAGGGGCCAGGTTCCGAGCCCTGAATGCTCCAGCTCTATGAGCCCACCGCATGTGGTATGGGCAAGCCTAGACGTAACTGCACCCCCTGAGGCTTGAAGGACCCGGCCTGAAGGAGAAGCGAGAAAGAGGTGAAGAACGCAGATGTGTACGGAGCTCCCCAGACTCGCGGCCCTTGCTCTAGAGCCAGATCCTAAAGAGAACCTCGAACGCGAGGTTGGGAGATCGGGGCCAGTCTCAGCTCAGCGGCTGCTGCTGGCTCCCTGTGTGACCCTGGGCAAGTCATTTCCCCCTTTTTTGGCCTTAGTTTCCTTATCTGTAACATGCAGCTCCCAGCTCTCTCCCCATAAAGGAAAGGCGCGAGAAAAGCTCTTACTGCGCCCACAAGGTCATTGCTTGGTGTGTGTGTGTGTGTATGTGTTTGTGTACATGTATTGTGTGGCAATTATATGTACTACACGTGTGTATGGCTTTGATATAGGCATGTGTTACATGCGTTGTGCGCTATACATGTTATGTGCATACATGTGTTGTTATATTTTTGTGTGTACATATATATTTTGTGTATTGCTTTGATAGATCCATGGGTTATGTGCATGTGTACTAGGTGGCATGCACATGTGTTGTATGCATACATGTATTGTTTTGTGTGTATGTGTTGTATTGGGTGTGTACATATGGATATTGTGTGCATGTGTGTTTTGCTTTGGTATATGCATGTGTATGTGTGTTTTAAAAGACATGCATGTACTGTTATTTGGCGTGTATATTTTGTATTCATGTGTATTTAGTGTTATGTACATATAGCTCATAGGTGTGTGTATTGTTTTGATATGTGCATGTGTATTGGGTAGTGTGCATGCATGAATTATTTGGTATGTGTATGTTGTGCGTGTTATGGGGATAGCAGGTAAAATACTGGTCCTGGAGCCCAAGAGGTCCTCATTTCAAGTCTTATCTCTGCCTCTATGAACAGGAATGTGATCTTGCAGTGGGGTGGCTCAGGGGATAGAATACTGGACTTGAAGTCAGGAAGATCTGAGTTCAAATCCTGCCACACATCTGTGTGAACCTGGGCAAGTCACTTAACTATTCTCAGCCTCAGTTACCTCATCTGCAAAATGGGAATCATAATAACAGCACCAAACTCCCAGGGTTTTTGTAAGGATCAAGCTAGATAACATATGTAAAGTAGCTTGCAGACTTTAAAGTGGCGTATCATTGTTAGCTATTATTATTATTACTATCCCGTCACCTTTTTGTGCCTCGGGTTCTTAATCAGCTAAATGGGCCGTCTGCACTCTGTGGCCTCATGTGGCCCATTCTGGTTCTGAAGCTGTGCTGTGACCCAGTGCCAGATGTTCTGTATGCACCACGGAGTGTGGAGGTTCGTATATGCGGGCACACAAAGCCTCCTCTCTAATGACACTTGCATGTGGGCATGCGTTTGGACAGGACGCAGCAACAACAAATGTGCTCAGTGTGCGCCATGTGCAGTGCGGTTCAATGCGCCGTCTGTACCACGCAGTCCCTCTCTGGGCATTGTGTTTCTGAGCGTGTCACTCACGAGGGATTAGAACTCCGCTGAGAGATGCTCACCTGGCTAGAAAAGCGGTCTCAGGCGGCGAGGGAGCACCTGGATCTGACTCTGTCGGCTGGCCCCTTCCCTCCACCCACCCACCCACAGCCTCTACTTCCCTCCCTCCCTCCCTGCTGTGTCTGTTTTCTGCGATGGGAATCATTCACTGAGCATTTAACACTCAACTGGCTCTCCACGAGGCAGGGGGATCCAAAGGTAAAGACGAACCAGCCAAGGCTCTCAGGGAGCGCCCATTCTAATGCAGGGATGCAACAGGGACCTGGGAAGGTCGAGATACACGTGCAAAATCAACATAAGGTGACATTGGAGGGGAAGGCAGTAGCAGCTGAAAGCATTGGGACGGGTGGCTCTTGAGCTGTCTTGTAAAAAGCCGAGGATTGGGGCAGCTAGGTGGTTCTGTGGATAGAGCACCCAGCCAGGAGACAGGAGATACTTTGTAGCTGGGTGACCCTGGGCAAATCACTGAACCCCAGTTGCCTAGCCTTTACTGCCTTCTGCTTGGAACTAAAACTTGGAATCCATCCTAAGACAGGAGGTGAGGGTTAAGAAAAAAGGAAGGAAGGAAGGAAGGAAGGAAGGAAGGAAGGAAGGAAGGAAGGAAGGAAGGAAGGAAGGAAGGAAGGAAGGAAGGAAGGAAGGAAGGAAGGAAGGAAGGAAGGAAGGAAGGAAGGAAGGAAGGAAGGAAGGAAGGAAGGAAGGAAGGAAGGAAGGAAGAGGGGAGAAGGGAGGAATTCAAGAGGGAAAGCATTCCTGGCACGGAAACAGCCAGAACAAAAGCATGGAGCTGGGAAATGAAGCATTATGTGTGACGCACAAGTAGCCCAGTACAACTGGACCATAGGGTGCATGGTTTGCAGTGATATCACACTTATAAAAACAAGGACTGTCTGTAGCCACATACTCATTTTGCTTGATCACTGAGGCAAGACAGAATAAAGAAAATCACAACATACCAAAGCCAGATAATGCAGGACTTTAATATTATTTTCCGGTTGATATTATCTGTTCTGGGTTCCCATGGCCTCTCTGCCATTCCCTCAACAAAGGTAGAATCAACTGTGCAAGTGCATATCTGGGTGAGCAAAGAGGCGGACACTCATTCCACTCTAAGCCCAGCCTGATTCTCTGCATGGTCCTTGGGTCTCTGTATGCCTCAAGTTTCAGCTCAACTCTAAAGAGTACAGGAGATTTGGAGGTGGATCTAATATCTCTGATGTTCTGAGAAATGTCCTTCAGCCCCTGGGGATAACCTGGGAATTCCTGAGTTTTTCCCAGGGATGGATAGGAGCCAAGCCCTATAATACTCACCTTGAGCTTTGTTCCCAAAGTCTTATACCCCATGGCATGGATAAACCCTCATAGGCAGGCTGGGTAGCTCTCCTTTCTCTGCCTACTGTGAGGAGAGGTTATGAATCAGCAAGTGGAGGGAATGTTCCTAGGAGTAACAGAACAGTAGACTTATGGAGAACCTTAGAGCCATAGAGAAGCCTAGAACATAAGAAGTTAGCACTTGAAGGGACCTTTGAACATGCAAGAGCTGGAAAGGACCTTAGAGCATAGAATATCAAGCAATTGAAGAGATATTAGGATATTGAATATCAAAACTATCAAGGGACCCTAGAGCATAGAATGTCAGATCTAGAAAGAATCTTAGAACACAGAATGTCCAAACTAGAAAAATTTAGAACAGAAGATATCAAACATGGGAGGGATCTTAGAATATAGAATTAAAATGTTAGAGTTGGAATAATTCTAGTAGCTACCATTTATATAATACTCTAAAGTTTGCAAAGTACTTACAAAGACCTCATTTGATCCTTATAGCAACCCTGGGAAGTAACTATTATTATCATTCCCATTTTACAGATGATGAAATGAAAGTGGGCAGAGGTTGTGACTTATCCAATGTTACTTAGCTTGTATCTGAGGCAAAATTTAAATTCAGGTCTTTATGACCTAGTTGAAAGTGACTTTAAGCGATCTAGCTCTATTATATTATTGAAAGAAATCAAAGCCTAGAATCATATGTTGACTTTGGAGTCAGAAGGTACAGGGTTTGAATCCCCATTTGGCTACATTGAACCTGGGCATTATTGAAATAATCATTTCTGCATTCCAGGACTCAGTTTCTTCCTCCATAAAAGACAAGATCTGGAAGCAAAGATTGTTAAAGTTCCTTTTCCACTTTAAATATGTTGATTTGATGAAGTCACATGTCCATAGTCAGTCACATACCAAATTAATGTCAGATCCAGGTCTGAAATTCAGATTTCTTAACTCTTCTGCTCCTAAGATTCCTTTCCAATATGCCAGTGGTTTCCAATGATTTTTGTCCCCAACTCCTTTCAGCAATGAAAAAGGCTATTGTGAACTCCCAGGGTAATTTTATATATATATATAATTTTAGATTAATTTATTAAATGATTACAATAACTACAATGGTAGGGGGCAGCTGGGTAGCCCCTAGATAGGGGTGGATATATAGCCAGGACTGGAGATGAGAGGTCCTAGGTTCTAATCTAGCCTCAGACATTTCCTACCTGTGTGACCTTGGACAAATCACTTAACTCCAATTTCCCAGCCCTTATCTTTGGATACTTAGTATCAATTCTATGCCAGAAGTTAAGAATTAAAAAACAAACAAACAAACAAAAGAAACCCTACAATGGCAACTTTTGCCCCCAAAAGTTCCAAATTAAAATGTATATGATCTACCATATAATTGCATCTAAAATTATGTTGTATATACATATAATTATTAAATATTTAAACATAAAATAGTAAAGCTAAATCTATTTGTAACACAATTGGGAATTCTTTACTGCTTACAATTATTAAATAATTCTTAGCACCAAAGGGTTAGGTCCATGGTGGTGAACCTATGGCATGTGTGCCAGAAGGGGCACTCAGAACCCTCTCTGTGGGCACACTCACCATCACCCCAGCACAAAGTTCACCAGAGTTCCTTACTAGAAAGCCAAAGGGATGCAGGGCCAGGCTGCTCCCCTACCTGTCTCCACCTGAGGACATCATCCACCCTTCTAAAAGGTTCACCATCACTGGCTTAAGCCATCATTGAGATCCCCTAATGAGTTCAGAAACCATTAAATTTGAACCACTTTCTGAAACCTATTTCTTCCCATAGGGACTAAGTCTTTATTCTCAAAATTCCAAATACTGTGAAGATGAGGTGAAATTATTTAGTGTCTCCTGAAATCATGGTATTTCAGGGCATAGAGATTTCTTTCTCTCATTCAGGATCAGAACCATCTTTGTAGTCTTTCTTCATCACTTTCTTAAACTTAGAGAATCAACAAAACAATAAATCAAGTCCTGATTTGTAGCATTTGTCAATTTCTAAGGCATAAATGTTTCTGCTGAAAATTTAACAATCAGCTCTTGAGTTGGCTCCATCTCATGCCTCCCTGTCATAGGACCTAGATATGATGGTGGCTATGATGGTAGCTCAAAGTGACATGGCACCTTAAGGTTTCCAAAGCACTTCACATGCATTGCTTCCCGGATTCCTCACAAGTGCCCTAAGGGGCTTCATCAGTAAATCAGTCAATAAATACTCCTCAGGTATTCATTATGTGCCAGACCAGGAATACAAAGAAAGGGAAGAAAACAAAAAGACAGGACTTGCATTCTAATCATGAGATATACAGAGTAGATGGAAGGCAATCTCAAAAAAGAAAGCACGAGTAGATGGAGTGAACTGGGGAAAGCCTCCAGCAGAAGGTAAATTTTCAGCTAAGCCTTGAAGGAAGTCAGTGCAACCCCTATTTTTAAAAACCCTCACCTTCTGTCTTAGAATTGATGCTAAATATTGGTTCCAAGGCAGGAGGGCATTAAAGGCTAGGGCACTGGGGATCAAGTGACTTGTCCAGGGTCACACAGCTAGAAAATATCTGAGGATTTGAACCCAGACTCTCCCATCTCTGGGCCTGGTTCTCTCTCCATTGAGCCACCTAGCTGCCCTCTGTTACCTCCACTTTATAGGTGAAGAATTTCAGGTGCATTGTGATTCTTCCTATAATAGCATTGCTTGTGTCAGAGTTGCTAAGTACAGAGATAATATTTTTGAAAGATATTTCTAGTTCTCTGATGACTTCAAGTTCAGGAGATTGATCAAGGTCCTTTCTAGCTCTAAATCTTATAAAATCCTATGAGATCAAGCAATTTACCACCGGAGAGCACAGAGGCAGTAGGTAGGAGGATTTGAATTCCAAATAGAAGGACTTGAACTCAGCTCTCCCAACCGCTATTCCCACCAGCACCCTAACCACCATTTTCTTATCCTGCCTGAAAGGTTCCCACCACAGAGGGAAAAGGGGCGAACAAGGCCACGCTCTCAAGGGTTATTGGGCCTCAGGATCCAGGAACTCCCCCAGGGGTAATACATTTTCCCTTGGAGCTTAGAATAGAAAGTGAATGTGGAGGGCAAAGTAAAACAACTCCAGTAGGGTTTAGAGCTGGGAAAGATGCTAAAAAGATCCCTGAGGCCACCACCCTCTCAATTTAAGAGTCAGATTTAAGAGGGGAGAAATCCCAAAGAAGAGAAGGGACTTACCCAAGGTCACAGAGTCCTCTGCTTCCCAGTGGACTGGGCTTTCCATGACCGCCCAGCTTTCTCACCCTCCCGAGGGAATGGACCTTCCACCCATCTCTGGAGCTGCCACAGCCGCACAGTGGGGCTGGCTGAGCACGCCTGATTGCTCATTCGGTTTCATTCTGTAGGGGAGCCCTCGGGGGTGATGAGTGAGATGAAACCCCGCCGCCCAGGCTAACCACAGCATTGTTCGCCCGTGAGGAAAGGACCACGGGGAAGAACTTTGCATGCCAACTCAGGGCAAGGGGATTCCAGCCGGGCTTGACTGACAGGGCCCCTGGAGAGAAGGGCAGGGGATTACCCCGGTTGGACATGCTGAGAGAATTCGAGATGAGAAGGAATGGGAGCTCACGTTTCAGAAGCACTTTCTCAGCCTTTTCCTTCCCAGACCCTGGCGACAAGCCTGGGAGGGACGCGGGGGAAGCAGGCAGAAAACCTAGAGCGAGGAGGAACCTCAGGCATCCACTGTCTGGTCCAGCTCCTTCACTTTGAGTGGGAGGAAACAAAGGGTCTTTCCTGTACACCCTGTTTGGCAGATGAGCCTTACGTGGTGAGTTGCTGGCAGAACCGTGGGACCACAGATCTAGAAGGTATCTAAAATAGGTCCTTTAGTCTAATCCCTTCATTTGACAGATGAGGAAACTGAGGCCAGTGAAATAAAACTACTTGACCCAGGTGACAGAGCGACTAAGTCAGAGAGCAGGGTTTGAACTCAAGTCCTGTCTCCGTGCTGCCTTCTTCTCTCCGGACTTCTTTCTGTGTCCTCTGCCCTACTGCCCCTGCTTCTGCTCACAATCATTTCCTGAACAGAAGGAGATGGTTAGGAATAACATCGTCAGGGAACAGTGGGACTAGAATTCACACTTAAAAAAAAACGCAACTCTTCCTTCCATCTTAGAATCAATACTAAGTATTGGTTCCAAGGCAGAAGAGTGGTCAGGGCCAGGCAATGGGGGTCAAGTGACTCGCCCAGGGTCACACAGCTGGGAAGTATCTGAGACCAGATTCAAACCCAGGACCTTCCACCCCTAGGCCTGGATCTTCTAGTTGTCTCTTGATGATATTTTTAGGGACTCTATTGCCCTAGCTTTAATTCTATTTAATTCCATACTATTCAATACGCATTTATTATGGTTTAAGTAGAGGGAGCTCTGACATTTTGTCATGGATCCTTTCTGGTTCTGAGTTCCTTCATCCTCTGATATCTTAGGGTCTTGGAGTCAGAGAGAAATCAGAGAAAGTGGCTTAAAAAAAGACAAAACCTTGTCAACCTGGAAAGCTCAACTTGGGCTTGATGAACTAGTTGGAAGGAACCCTGAGAGGTCCAATAGACCAGCTTGATTTTACAGAAAAGAAAACAAATGATTTCTACTGGGACAGTGGCTTGTCCAAGATCCTGTAACAAATTGGTGACAGGGCTAACAAGAGAAAGGTTTACTCTATCAAATTGTTTGACTTCTCAGGGAAGGAAGAGAGGAAGGAAAGAGGGAGGGAGAGAATTGGGAACTGCTGGAAACTAAAAAATACAAATGTTAAAAATTGCTCAACATGTACTGTAATTGGAAAATATTTTTTAAAGAAGAGATAAGTTTAAAATCCCTCATTCATTCAATGAGTATTATCTGAGCACCTAGGATGATTAATATGAGAGAGCACAAGGGACTTCACTTAGAGAACCTTGTAGCCAAACTCCTTCCTTTTGCAGAGCTGGAGGATAGGTGACTTATGCAAGGTCACACCAATAAGAAGTAGCAGATGCAGTTCTGATTTTAAAATCAGAGAGTACACTTCTTACTTCCCCATGCTTCCTCTCTAGGATGTTGTCACCCCTCTGTTCAGCATTGTTGGGGAGACAGTAAAAGACTCACAGGGCAGTGCACAAAAAACTGAACTGTAAAGTGAGAAGGTCTTCTCAGTGACCTCTAAGGTCCCTTCCAACTCTAAATCTGGGGCAGGAAGACCCAAATCATAGGCTGGCAGGGGACACATGAGCCCCTCACAGGAAATGATTGGAGAAAGGTTAAGCAGAAAATTATGTGCCACTGACCTTAGTGCAAAAGGAAGGGAGATGGCAGGTTTGGCTGGTCAAAGAGAGTTTCCTAAAAGAATAACAAACAACCCTAGGACCTTACCAATTATAAAGCATTTTCCTTAGAGCTGCCTGTGAATGATGGAATTCACACAACTTTGGTCACTTCAATACATTTGAACAGACTTTTAAATATTATTATTGATAATGATAGCTGGTGTTTACATAATACATTTGCAAAATTTTTATTGTTTTGTTTGTTTTAATTTTTGGTTTTTTATTTGTTTACTGTTTTCATTTATCTATTCATTTATGTATTTATTCACTTATTCATTCATTCATTATTCATTCCTTTTATCCTCACAAGCACCCCAGGAGGCAGGTGCTTAACATTACCCTTATTTTTTCAGATGAGGAATCTGAGCCAGAGAAAGGTTAAGTAACTTGCTCAGGTAGGACCACACAGTTGGTAAATTTCTTAGGTTGGATTTGAACTTGGGTCTTCTGGCTCTATCCAGCGCTCTTTATCCACCCAGCTGCTTTTTAAAATTACCTTCTCTGCACAAGGGCATCATGTTAGTAACTAAAGACAGAAAGACAAAACTGCACGGTTCTTATGACTTTAATAAATTTATATTCTACTTTGGGGCCCCAATATGTGGGGCCCCAAACAAGAAAGAGTTAATACATGGCAATTTCAAGAGAAATAAAACCTTAATAATTTGGGGGGAACTGTGTTTATGATTCTCATATTAAAATGGGGAAACTGAGGCACGGGGCAGTGAAGTGACTTGCCCATAGCCATACAGTTAACAAGTAGTGGAGTTGGAATTAGGATCCAGTTCCTCTGACTTCCATTCTTTCCATAGTATTTAGTACAGTGCCTGAGGGCACACAGTATAGCAGGTACTTAATAAAAGTTTATTGACTGAGTAAGACCTAAGCCAGAAAACTCTGAAGGGTAAGAATGCCTGATAAACATATATAACAGGGAAATGTAAAACAAAGTACAGAGTGCCAAAAAAAAAAAATCAAACGGGCATCAAGGTGGTACAATGGATAGATCACCAGTCCTGGAGTCTGGATTCACCTTCTTGAGTTCAAATCTGGTTTCAGGAAATAGTTGGGTAACCCTGGGCAAGCCATTTAATCCTGTTTGCCTCAACTTCCTCATCTGTAAAATGATCTGGAGAAGGAAATGGCGGGCCATTCCAGTATCTGCTAAGAAAATCCCAAATGGGATCATAAAGAGTAGGAAATGGCTTAATGACAACAACAAAAGCACTAAAGGTGTCCCACGGAGAGAAATAATAAGAAATAAGGCTGAAAAGGTAGAGCGCCAGCAGATTGTTGAGGGTCTTGGACATCAGAGGAAACTGATCTTCTCATGGGCTTGGGGAGTCACTGGAGACTTTTGAGCAGATGAGTGCCCTAAGCTGTACATGAGGAATAATTTTTCTAACATTATTCAATAGATGGATGGGCAGGGAGAGAGGATAGAGGAGGAAGACCTGTTCAGAGACTCTTACAATAGTCCAGGAACAAGTGATAATACTAGTAGTAGAAGTAGCAGCAACAACACAAGTGGTAGTAGTACTAGCTAGCAGTAGTAGTAATTAGTATTTATGTACACTTTAAGTTTTGCAAAACTCATTATAAATATTATCTCATTTTATCCTCACAATGATCCTGGAAAATAGGTGCTATCATTAGCATTTCTCCTTTTATAGAGGAAGAAACTGAAGCACAGAGGTTAAATGACTTCCTCAGGGTCATACAGCTGGTAAGTGTCTGAGGCTGGATTTGAATACAGTTTTTTCTGACTCCAATCCAGTGCCCTGTGTACCATGGCACCCCCAATGAGAAACCGTATAAAAATGGTAACAGGAGGCTTAGAGAAAAGGTTATTGTGAGCCAAGAGAAGATCAGTGAGGACCTGGATTCAAATCTCCCCTTTGAGAGATACTAAGTATATCTGTAATCTTGGGCAAGTTACTTAAACTTCTTGTACCTCAGCCTCCTCATCTGTACTATAAGAGAGTTGAACTACATGGTTTCTGAGAACCTTTCCTACTCTTGATCTATGACTCCTAAGAGTAAGATAACAAGACATTTTTAAAATAGAAGCATTGATAATACTATGACAATTCTTGGTTAACTGACTGACTGCGAAAGGTTTTAAGAGTCAAAGATACCTCAAGGTTTCAAACAAATAAGGGAGAACAGTCTATTTTCACACAGTGAAACAGTGGGTATATAGACAGAGACCTGGATTTGAGTCAGGAGGATTGAGTTAAAATTCAGCCTCAGATATTTGCTATATGACCTTGTACAAATCACTTAACTTATATTTGCCTCAGTTTCTTCACCTGTGAAGTGGGTTGCTAATAATAGCACCCACTTTCCAGGGTTATTGTGAGAATATTTCTGAAGGAGAATTAAAGTAGATGAAATGGGTGGAAATGAATAAAAAATAAATTTAGATTATATTGAAATTCTGAAGAGTCTTGAAATAACTGGGAATATTTAGCCTAGAAAAAAGAAAATTTACAGGGGATAGGATAGCTCTCTTCAAGCTCTTGAAGGGATATGATGCAGAGTGGGGCATAGGCTTGTTCACTTTCATCCAGAGAGTAGAAGGAAGTGAGAGCTATAGGTAAAAACTGCAAAGAGGCCAATTTAAACTTGGTATCAAGAAAAACCTCCCAACTATTAGAGATATCAAGCAGCAGAACTGACTGGATCAGCTGCCTGTTGATCAAGAGATCAACCTTTTAATTATTGAGTTCCATAAAAGTTGGGCTGTCTGTATCTCTGCAGGTCTGGAACCCAAAGTTGTAGGTTGTAGCAGGGATTGCTATTCAGGCATAACTCGGGAAAATGCTCTCTAAGGTCCCTTCCAACTCAGAATCTATGTGATTTAATAAGATAGAGTTACAAAAAGTTTTTGACTTTTGTCTATAGGCAATTCTGATTCCCAATTGGGCTGGGATCCTCTGATAAAGTCCTCCATCAAGGATTTATTGCAAAATAAAGATGATCTTGGTCTCTTGAAGGCTGTGCCAATAGAATGGAGGCTCTTACAAGTCCTATCTATCTGGAAAGCTCCAGGCAGGGGCTGAGCAATGACCATTGGGGTCTGTTGTCTGAGAAGCAGCAAAGCTGAGGACTTGGGAGGCTTATCCCTAAATAGCTGGTAACTAGGGCATGAATTATCTTACCACAGCAACCAATAAAATATTTTTTACTAAGGTAGAGGGTAAGGGGGGATGATCTGAGTTCAATATCCCTGGATAGAATCAAGGGCTTTTAAAAATATTGTTTCCATGCCCTATTGGTATTCATTACATGACCAAGAGATCTAGATAAAGACTTTTGGGTAGACCTTCAGCCCATGCCTTGAACTGCTCCTTCCCATTTCCAAGAAGACGTGGAAAAAGCATATGGGATAAGAAAGGTCAGGAGGGGATACTATTGGGAAGGGCACTCCTATCACCAAAATCCAAGATTATAGAATAATTACAGTAAGGCATATACCAGATTGGTAGGTTCAAGTGTGGTCCTGTGCAAAGACAAAGGAGTATATTACTTCTTAAGATATGGTTTGTTTCTACTCAGGTGGGGAGACTAGAATTGATAAACTCAGCTCTGAAATGGGAGCACTGCCTGGATCCAGGGAATGCTTGTTAGGGGATGGAATCCCTGGAGGACATTATAGGACAGTGATGGCGAACCTATGGCATGGGTGCCAAATATGGCATACAGAGTGCCCCCCAGAGTTCATTACTGGTAAGGCAGAGGGACTCAAGCAGAGATGGTCCTTTCTCCTTCTCTACTTTGCCTGACATTTTTTTTCCATATCCTGAGCCCCTCTACTTAGCATCCCAATGGAAGTGCTTTCTCCTTCCCCTGTGTGGGGTAAGGTAGGGGTGAGGCATGGCTGGCACTCAGTGGCAGGGAGGGGCATGGCACTTGGTCTGGGGGTGGAGCCCAGCACTCTATCTCTAAAAGGTTCACCATCATTGTTATAGGATATTAAAGACTTAGAAGGTATTGGCTTCTTCCAGATCTCTGCAGATCCACTTCTAATTAATTAAATTATTTTAAAATTAATTAATTAGCAGAGTTTATTACTTAATAATTTAAATGTAATTAATTAGCAGGTCCCTAAAGGATATCTACCGGTACAAATGTCAGTCAACACATATAACTATTGGCTCTAAAAAATTATCAAGAAGTTACCAGGAGCCCATTTTAATTCAAAAGAAAAAACTTATCCATTAGAGCTGAAGTATGATGAAATGGGCTGCCTCAGAAGGTAATACTCTGCATATCATAATAGATATACTCATGCATAAAAACTTTAAAACTTATAAAGTCCTTTCCTTGCAACAATCCTGGGAAATAAGCAATTTGCACATGTTCACACAGTATCAGAGTTAAGATTTGGGGTCAGATTATATGACCTTAAATCTAGCTCATTTTCCACTGTAATAGCTCATTGTTCCCAGGAAGTATCCAAGAAGAGATTGGATATTTGTCAGAGTTGTCAGAGAGAGGATCCCTGCATTGTACAAAAGGAGAACTCAGATGACTTCTCAAGTCCCTTACGGCTTTGAAGTTCTATGATTAAGAGGATGGGTGATATAGTGGAGAGAGAACTGGGTATAGAATCAGAGGCCCTAGATTCAAATCTAGACTGCTATTTATATTCTGTGCGCCCCTGGGCAAGTCATTTACAAGTTGGGGGGGGGACTTCAATTTCTTTGTTAATAAAATAAAAGGTTGGACTCAATGTTACCTTAGAGTCCCTGCCAACTCTAATTCCTCTGAGCCTGTCCTTGGTGGCCTCTTCCAGGAAACTTTCCCTGACTACAACCAGCCTACACTGATCTCTGCCTGCTCTGAGCTCTCCAGCCTCCTGGTCTTCTTCCTCATTTGGCTTTAGGGTAGATTGCCTGCTGCTTTATATTCTCTTTCCCAATGTCCAGGTCTGTAATGGGAAGGGCACTCGATTTACTATCAATCCTGGCTTATTAAACTTGGGATAATTGCTTCCTCACTCTGGGCTTCATTTACTTTCCCCAAATTGAAAATGAGCTACACTGGAACCCAAAGGATCCCTGAACCCCCTTTCAGTTCTAACGTTTCCATCTCAGAAATACGCAATCCTCAAAGGATTGAGGAGGGAAAAGCGTGCCAGGGCGTTCTACAAAGCCCCAAACTCATGGGAAACAGTACATTTGAAGCTGCCCTCGGGGGTTTCTCCTCATCCTCTGTGCCTTCCCCAGTGGACCCTCTCCAAATTCTTCTTGCACTTAGGAAAGTGAGTTAGGGATTCCTCTCTTTCTGCCACAGGAACGAATATCTGAGCTGGATCGGACCCTCCCAGGTCATCTGAGCCAACCTTCACGTTTTGCAGATGAAGAAACTGAGGCATAGAACGGGGAAGTCAGTCAGCCAGCAAACATTTATTAAATGCCAGCCAGACATTTTTACGTATTTGGAGGGGGGTGGGGGGGAGGCAGACAACAGTACTGCCCTTCAGGGACCTTACAATCTACTGAGAGAAAAACAAACAATTTTTAGCCATATACAAACAAGCTCTCTATGTATCTCTGCCTCTGAATAGGTTTAGGTCTCTCATCATCGATCGACCTGATCTAGGAATCCCGGAATGTATGGCCTCTCCTGGCTAAATTAGAAAGGCATGGCCATGAAGGAATGCCACCAAAGGCAGGTGAGATTGCGTTGAGGAAATTAGGGGCATCCCAGGCCAGTGAAAATGCAGAGTCGGGAGCTGGAATCTCGGGGAAGGACCCGCGAGGAGATCTCTGGAAGTGACTTTCGAAGGGTTGAATGCCCAATGAGAGGCACAGAATCGGAGGGTGTCGGCTCTGGAAGAAACCTCCAAGATCATCCAGACCCTTCATACAGTGTACAGTGTAGAGGAGGAAACCGAGGCCAGGAGAGGTAGTGCCTTGCTTACTGTACCCGGGTTTCCCTTGCCAGATAGAAGCAGAGTCAGCTAGCTCTCAGATCCAACTCTTCTTACTCCAAAGCGGGCTTCCTCCGCTGAACATCCCTCCCATTAAGATCTCGCTGCTGCCCGCCCCCCAGGCCTGGGGCCCGGCACTAACTCACACTCCACCAGAGGAAGCTGATTCAGGTTCTGGCTGCCCCCCAGAGAAATCGAGTCACGCGCATTTCCCCGAACGCCTCCCCCTCTAGGACCCAGCGTGCTCTCGGGGCGGGGGAGGGGAAAAGGGAGGCAGGGGGATGTGGCTGAGATACTAGGGACGTAATTTAAAGCAGAAGTTGTCCCAAGTCGGGATTACTGGCTGCTCTCCTCCAGGGTCCCAGTTTCCATGTCGCCCGTGTGGTCCCTCTAGAGCCCGGGTCTGCAGAGGGAGGGATGCTGGGAGAGTTCCCCGAAGTGGGGAAGGGAGGGCTTGAGGGAAAACAGAAGTCCGGGAGCCCTAATAACGTCGGGGCAAGATGAGCGCTGGGCTTCGGGGAGACAAGCGGCGCCCCTGCTGAGTAAGGTAAGTGCGCAACTAGGGCTCCCTGGGACCTTCTCCCTCCGCTCCCTCTCCCCCGCCGCCCCTCCCCGCACACATATCCCCACCTCCTGCCCTTCTCAGGCTCGGTTAATCATGAACTGTGCGGAGAGTCAATCGGGTTTCTGAAGTCCACAACTTGGACTCGAAAACCTTGCATTTTGCCTGAGCGGCCGGGTGAGTGGGGAGGGGTCTAGAAAGATCAATTGCCATTGGATTCAGAAGGTCCTGTTCAACACCAGCTCTCCGAGTGATCTTGGATCAGTCACTTTCCTTTTAGCAACCTCAGTTTTCTCCTCTGTCTAATAAAGGTACCTGGACCACTTCTGCAGCTGGGCTTCTGGGGGGCTGGGGCTGGGGGAGGGGAAAGTACTTTGAAAACTGTAAAACATAGGAGGAATGATCCCTATTCCTACTTCCCAGATCAGGGAGAGGAGCCGAGAGTCCTGGACTGGTGGGCAGTACTTTCTCCCCAAACCTCCCAACTTTGTCTTCACTGTCCTTCCTTGATACTTTACCGGCGAAATCTTCAAGACTTCAGAATCCACCCCTCTCTCCAGTTCAGTTCATTGGGGGAAAGTTGGGGAGGGGTGCGAAGGGCCAAACAGAATTCCATCTTCCTTGGGCTTGGTGAGGGTGAGGTACCCAACTTTCATTGCCCAGAACCTGATCTAGGGGACTGAGGCACGTGATCCTGGAGCAGGTGAATGGAGGTGGGTTAGAAACAAGGGCTGTGATGCCTGGCGACTGTGGGAAGAAAGGGGAACTCCCAGAGCTACACACGACCTTAAAATGTCCAAGGTTAGAATTGGAGGAAACTTAAAGCCATTTGGTCCAGCCCCTTCTGTTTACTGATGGGGAACCCGAGGCCCAGAGAGGGCAAGTGATTTGCCCATGCAGACAACACCTCTCAAAGCCCTCCCTAAGGCAATCTCCCCCCCCCCACACACACACAATGGTAGATGGGAAAGTGGTCCAGCCCCTTTTACCCTGTACTGAACATCGGAAAGAACTTTATTTCCTTGAATAAAAAATAACTTTAAAATCTGTATGTAAGGAAGTGGTTGTTCTCCCCAGAAACCCACATTGTAAAATGAGCCACTTATAAGGGAATTTTAGGGTCTCTTCACCTGGAGTCCATGGATCCTTCTTCAGATAAGTGGTGATCTAAGAACTTGGAAGGGAGAAGATTTCATCTTTATTTTCACTAAGCTCTAACTGAACTGTATTATTTCCTGAATTAGTGAGCAAAAAGAGTCTATTGGCTTTACCAGCCTGCCAAGGGGGTCCAAGACACAAAAACAAGAAAGAATTCTTATTTTAAAGGGAAGTAAATGCAATATGTCCATATGTAGAATGAATAATTGATGCTTTAGTAGAATAAATGCTCCTTGGAGAAATTCAAAAAAAAAAAAAAAGAACTTTATTTCTTTTTATCTGGTCCCCCAAAGACGGTTTCTGAGCCCTCTCTTTCTACCCTGTCTCTCCTCCAGCCTCATCTGTGACCCCCTACCCCAATACCTCCAACCTGACCTGAGTGCCCTGGATCCCTTCCCTCTCAATATCTTTAGCTCTTCTTGCTCTCCAGCTGCCTATATCTCTCCCAACTGTAAACGCCTTCCCCTCTGAGAGTGTCTTTGGTCTACCAGGCATTATCTCCTGTATATACCT
The DNA here is from genome assembly GCF_027887165.1 of Monodelphis domestica. Lineage (NCBI taxonomy): Eukaryota > Metazoa > Chordata > Mammalia > Didelphimorphia > Didelphidae > Monodelphis > Monodelphis domestica. Next base: position 341,730,954 of record NC_077230.1, read on the forward strand.
AGTTATTTAAATGTTGTCTTTCATATTAGAGTAGAAGCTCATTGAAGGCAGGATCTATTTTGCCTTTCTTTGCGCATCCTCAGTTCTCCGCATAGCGGGAGTGTTCTATAAAAGCTGGTTAATTTGTCTTGGAGCTCAACCTACCCCCCTCTTGGAAGCCTTCCCCAACAGTTCTGTCTCCCGTTGTAATCATGCCTGTCTCTTGCTAACATCCCACTGAACTGTAAACTCCAGGAGGGCAGCAATGGTTTCATTCCTCCCCTTCCTTCCCTCCCTCCATTTCCTTCACCCTCACATTCCCTTCTCACAATGGACTTGCCATATAGCCTAGCAGTATAGTACTTAGTAATGTTAAAGAAAATGAGCCCCTTTTCTCCTTTTTTTGAGGAGGGACAGTGAGAAAGTTAGAGAAGTCTTCTCCTGTGTTAGGGAGGGTCTCCATCAATCATCCCCACTTACAAAAGAATTACAGTAGATTATAATGCTTTGGGGTTAAAAGGGATTAAAAAGAGCTAATGATTGTACCTAGTCTAGCCGTTATGCCTTTAGTGGCATTCTGGGATTTATGGGTGAGGAGACCCAGGAAAGGGACAGAGATTTACTGAAGGTTACACAGTGGAGCAATGCCACACACTCATACCCCAGGGCTCTTAGACCCAGGGGTAACAATAATACCAAAAAAGGCTTTAAAGAAAGTGTTTGCTGGGTGCAACTAGGTAACTCATGGATTGAGAGCCAGACCTGGAGATGGGAGGTTCAAATGTGACCTCAGCTACTTCCTAGCTGTGTGACCCAGGGCAAGTCACTTAACTCCCATTGCCCAGCCCTTACCACTCTTCTGCCTTGATACTAATTAATATACAGTATTGATTATAAGGTGGAAAGTAAAGGATTTTCCCCCTTTTATTTAAATAAGAAGGAAAATACTTTTCTCACTGTAGCCCCAATGAGGTCTGCAGTACAAGTGCTGTGATCTCTATTGTATAGAAGAGGAAACAGGTTTAAAAAGGGAAAGTGACTTCCTCAAGGTCCCACAGCTCCGGATGGGCTGATCCCAGTGATTTCCCCAAATGCGGGAAACTCAACTGCTCTCCCCTGGGGGAGGGGGGGAGATTTTTTAAATAAAAAAAAATTTTTAATTGCTTTAAAAAGCAGCTAGTAAGCTCCACATCCAGATCTCCTGTTTCCGAGGACTGGAGCTTTCCCAGTACATCGCCATGCAATGTGTCACAGGTGATCTCTATTACACACAAAATACCCTTCATTTCTGGGCGACTCTCTAATCAGTGTGGTACCATAGATAGAGCACAGGACGTGGAAATCAGAAGACATGGGAGGGAGTAGTTTTGTTGTCTACTATGGGGCCATCAAGAATCATTTCAACTCCTTCAAGCCTCAGTCTCCTCATCTGTAAAATGGAGAATGTAATACTTGAGAATTAATAAACACTTACTAAGTCCCTACTTCGTTGGTCAATAAACATTTATTAAGCAGCTACTCTGTGCCCCATACTTTACTAAGTATTGGAGATACAAAGAAAGGTAAAAGAACATCCTTGCTCTCAAGGAGTTTACAGAGGAGACAATATGTAAATGGCCATATAAAAATAAGATATGTATAGAATGAACTGGAACTAATCAGCAGGGGGAAGGCACTAGAATTAAGTTGGGGGGGTGGCAGTCAGGAAAGGGTTGCTGTAGACATGAGAACTTTAGTTGGGAAAGGCAAGTGGCAGAAATGAGGAGGCAGGAGATGTTCTAGGCATGGGGACAGCCAGCAAAAATCTCCGGAGTGGGGAGATGGGCTGTCTTATTCAAGGACCAGCAAGGAGCCAGTGTCACTGTATCACAGAGTGCATGTCAGGGGATGGGGCGTACAAGAGGACTGGGAAGGTGTATGTATTTGGAGAGGAGGTCATGAAGGTTTTATATATAATCCTGGAGGTGTTGAGGAGCCACTGGAGCTTGTTGAGTGGGGTGGAGGTGAGAGTGAGGGTGACATAATCAGACACCCCTTTTCCCTCTAAACCCTTACCTTCTGTCTTAGAATGATACTAGCCATCCGTTCCAAGGCAGAAGAATGGTAACTGTCAGGAAGTTAGGGTTAAGTAACTTGCCCAGGATCCCATATCTAGGGATTATCTGAGGGCAGATTTGAACCCAGGACTCTCATTTTGAAGCTTGGCTCTATCCATTGAGTCACTCAACTGCCCCTAGAAAGACCACATTTAACAGCAGAGTTGAGAAATGGACTGTAGTGGGGAGAAACTTGTGGTTGCCAACCTCAGTAATGTGGTGAGGAAAGCATCTTTCAAAATTTAAAGCACTATAAAATGGAAAACTTTTTATTCTTTTGGTTGCCAATCATCTGCTATCCCAGATGGCTAGTAGTCAGCAGGGCCAGCTCCACCTTCCCTGACCCCACAACCCAAACAACAAAACAAAACAAAAAAAGTAAGGGGACAAAGCTTGTCTCTGCTCTCTCCACTTTCCATAGGAGGGGGGAAATGGGAACATCGAACCGTTTTAGGGAAGACATCAGTTCAATAAAAGGAAGAATAGTTGAAAGTAGAATTCACTCCAGGTCACTGATGGTAATAATGTTCCACTAGGGGCTGAATGATCAATCACTTGTTGGGGGAAATTGTAGACCCCAGATGGATGTTTAGACTAGGTGTGACCTGAACCTTTTCTTCTTGTTGTGGGATTGGAGGATTCTTGATTTTCATGACTTTTACGGTCTAGAATTCTGACATTCTAAGTTTCCAAGAGAGAAAGTTTGGCATGCTGAGATTCTAGTTTTGAGAAGAAAGTTTCCTTTGTTGCTTCTCTTCTCAAGAACTCTAGGCCGATTTTGCCTTGGGGTTGTGAGACCCATTGTTGGTGGAGAGAGCCTTAAGAGGAAAAACTCTACTTTGTTTTATGAAATTAAATGTTTTAAATAGTCAATAAATAATAACTCTGGCCTAGGATCTTGTATATATTATGCATGGTGACAGTCAGTTGTGAGATCATAGATCTACTCTTGATGTAGATTCTCAGTTTAGTTAGAAAACGGGCGAGTTGGCAAAGTAGATGGCTGTACCTAGAGTAAGGAAGACCTGAATTCAAGCAGAGGAAAATGGGAGTGTCAGTGTAGAGAGTGGAATTTGTAGTCAGGAGACATGGGTTCAAATCCTGTTCCTGGCTACTGGTTAGCCCTGTTATCTTGCTAAAGGTGATCCTTAAAGGCATTTTCCAACTCAATCCTACATCCCAGGGAGAACCTTGAAAAACAATCCCTCCTGTCCCACCTTTAGCTTCCCTCTTCTTCCTCCTCCATCCCCACCACAAAGCTCTTCAGCCCCAGGCAGTAGGGGTTGGCCCCTGCCAGGTGGGTGGGTGCAGACCTGGTGAGTCAGTCTCCTGTGTGTCTGATGGGGCTCTTTAGCTCCAGGGTTGCCAGAGCTAGGCTGGAAATCAGCTTTATGCCTCCACTTTTTTTCCTTCCTGTTTGGTCAAAAATTGTTAAGATTTTTTTTTTTAACTCTTTATGTCCACTATCTCCTTAGAGCCCTCTTTAATTGGGGTAAGGATATTATAAATGCAGAAACCCCCACAAAGCTGCAGAGTTGGTAATCTAATCTGGAGAACTACAAAGAACCTCAGCACCAGGATTTACCCTGAAGGACAGAGAGGAATACTTAGATTGGGTTTTTTTTTTTTTTTAATTCCTTACTTTTTCTCTTAGAATCAGTACTGTGTATTGGTTCCAAGACAGAAAAGTAGTAAGGTCTAGGCAAGGAAGGTTGAGAGACTTGCCCAGGGTCACACAGCAAGGAAGTATCTGAGGTCAAATTTGAATCCAGCACCTCCTGTATCTCAATCCCCCGCATCACCTAACTGCTTCCCTTAAAAGTATTTTGGAAAGGGGAAGGAGGAAAAAGTCAGTTTATTTGAATTCACACAAATTTGGGAAAGATACAGAAACCAGAAATCAGGGTTGGGGGAGGGTGGTGCCTAGATTAAATAGCCAGAGGCTAGGGGGATTGGGAAAGTACTTAAGGTTTGATTATCTTCTTTAAAGGGAAAGAGGCCAAACCACTTTGTCTTTTGAGTTCTTTGTTTGAACACCCTAGAAGAGAGTCAATTTGGAGATCCTTGTGGAAGTTATCATTGACCTTTGATGGTTGAGGTGATTCTGCCTTAGGTCATAAGGAGGCACTGTAGAGTCAAATGTGCTGCCTTAGTTTACCATAAAAAGCAAGGAACAAATGGGGGTGTCCAGGAGGGCTAGGAGAGGCAGTGGGTTCACCAAAGGTGGGAAGCAAACCTAGGCTGGAGCATAGAAAAATAGCCCAAGGGGTCAGTCCCATTCAGTAAATTGGCTTTATAAAGGGTGACTCCAAATTGAAAAACAGGCACAAGGGGGCCCTGCCCTTGGCAAGCAAGTCTTACTAAAGGAAGGGCACTACATTTCCCATAGGCCACCATGTCTTAGGGATCTGAGGGAGACTTCAGTGACTGGGTCTCCCTGAATTTTTCTCTGGAAATCTCGGCCATAGGTAAGTTTTCAGAATGGCTTCCTTGCTAGAAAAGAAAATCTCTGAGGAATGCAAAACCATATTTTCAAAAGAATGGTGATTCTGGGTTTTGCTCAAGGCCATATAAGATGAATTCATGATGTCAGCCCCAACAGGTATGCAGAATTTTGGACTGATTGAAATATTCTGATGGCCTTTAAAATCATTTGACATTGATGCTTAGAATAACAGTGAAAGTTAACTTTATTAACTATCTTTTAACAACATCTTATTACATTTTTTCATTAAAATCCACTTGTAGCAATTATACATATATAAATCATACTTAATACGAAATTATAGTTTGCCTAAGAATACCATAGTAATGGCATAGTTCAAGCAACAGTTAAAGAATAGACAAATAACAAGCTGTAGAAATACAAAAGCTAAAAAAATAAACAAACATAGCACAGCTTTATCAAGGTTTGTAAACTTGGTAATGACTCAAAGCACTATTTATGGAAAGAAACAACAAAAAAGAAAATATCAGAATATACTAAAGATTCAAATTCATATCCTTTTATAAAACAAAACTATCTTAGAATGCTTGCCCAAGTTTGATTGTATAAGATAACCATAAGAGTACTTATATAAAATTATTCAAAACAAATTCAAAATTAAATTCAAAATTCTCATTTCTCATTTCCCTCTGAGAAGAATGAGATACTAAGGTTCTAATAACAACATCCTTTTTAAATTACACAGCTGATTTTGCTCTTATTTTAACTTTATTTTTAAAAAGAGCTCTGCTAGGATGTCTGAATGGAGTAGGGATTATATTAATTTAGTTACCTATAACACCATGCTCAAATAGATTGGCTATTTCACTCACATAAACCACTATTGTCTTTTTATAGCTTTCAAATAATATTTTGTTTTATTCTTTCCTCAAGCACATGCAAAAAGAATTTAACCTTATTTTTAAAAATTGAGCCAAATTATCTCTTTCCTCCACCCCAAAGATGGTTAAAAAAAAAAAAAAGAGGAAATGTCATGCTAAGGGAATCGAGCATAGAGAGTCCTAAATCAGGCCAAAATCACTCTCTCAGCTTTTCCTTAAGACAGAGATCCACCTGCAGTTCACACATGTAACCCCATAGGGCTGCTGGAATTATAGATCATTTGTTTCCATAGCATTTCTTCCAATTACATTCTCATAAGATTTAATTCCAAATGGCATGGTCTTCTTAGTCACATTTAAGATTAAATATAAATTTTCCTCACATTGCTACAACTGTGTAAATTTTTAAATTACTAAGATTCAGTATTCTTTCCTAAAATCTAAAGTGTAACCTTCTAATATCATATTGAAAAAAATCATTATATTCTGAAATTCTACATAGATAGTGAATACCTGATGATTTACCCACAAACTTTTAAAAGAATTCTGGACAAATTATTGTAAATCTTCAAATGAACTGATATTGAACTATATTAGACTTTATAACAAAATAAAACATAAAACTGATTTGAAATTTTTCTACTCTAGTTGGGTGTGAAATGAGTTCTCTCACACTTCTGACTCTCCTAGTTTTCAGGTTGAAGCATTTGTCAGCCTTAAAAGGGCTCGCATTTAAGGCAAGGTACCAAGAGAATTCTCAGAGGAGAATGCAGGAAGAAAAATAGCAAGGTGAATTCTATAGTTGGCTTAGGGACATGCGCTGAGGCAGTTTAATGGACAAAGTAAGGAGGAACAAGGACCCCAGGATACTTAGTCCATGTCCAGAGTCTTCTACAAGTTGATGAAGTCCTTCCCATCTGGCTGCAAAGTGTCATTGCACAAGTGTCTTTTCCACTAGACCCCATCTCCAGCTTCCAGCAGTAAGGAGGAGTGGTCTGGTCAGGCCACTAGTAAATGACTAGGATATGAGGTGGTTATGGCCCTAGAGGTTTGAATGAGACCTCTGCAGTTGGACAAAAGGAAACTTATTCAGAATTTTAGCAAGGTTAAGCTTAATAATACCAGAAATAGATTGTACCAAACTTGAGGATTGGGAGTGGTCGGTGCAGGAGTTCACTCACTGTGGAATTTCCCAGGTGGGAAACTCCTTTCTAGCAATAGTCCTTGCAGTGGATTATCAATAAGGAAAAGCCTCCATCCATCAGGAAAACATACCTAGACTAAGATGGGAGCTAACTAAAATCAGTCAGCCAGACTTAAAGGGGAAGAGATAAAGAAATGATACCATTATGTTGGGGCTTCCATGATGCTCCTTCTTTTCTATACTGAGAGATGGGAAAAATTTTTTCCCAGTAGATCTAAAATAACAGAAATTGATGGATGTTTACTCTGCCCAATAGATTCTTTTGGGTTCTCAATAGTTGGGAGTTGGAAGGGGGTTGGGAAAGAAGGTGTGAAGGCCAGGCTGAGAAAGGCAGATATCTATACCTCTGAGACACTCCTGAGGCACACGTTAGGCACATCATTTCCTTAGCCTTTGGTATCCTCATCTATTAAATAGTACTAATAACTTCTTCACTAGCCACTTCCTAAAATTGTAGTGAAGCTCAGATGATACAGGAAAGCCCATCACAAAGGTCAAAATCCTATTATGTAAACCTAAGAAATTATAAGCATTGTCCTTGTTGTGGTTTCCTTCAGTGGAAGAAATAAGGAAAGAGGGTGGAATTTTCCTGCAGAGTCATGTGAAGTCTGGAGACAAAAGGGGTGAGTGATTGGGATGGTGCCACCCAAAGTTAAGTGGGAAAGCTTCCATGCTGCTGCTGTGGTCCTGTCTCTCCTGCTTCTGCCTCAGCTCTCTGCCCCTGCACACACAATAAGAGATTGTGTATGTGGACACAAGCATGCTTTTTGCATAATGAAGGAACCTTGAAACCCTCTCTCTCAGAGCTAGAAGAAACCTTGGAACCCAGACTGCCAGGGATCATAAGGTTAGAACACAATGCATAGACTTTCAGAAATAGAAGAAATCTAAGAACCAGACTTTCAGAGCTGGGAATGACCATAAGACAGACTGTTAGAGCACAAAACACAGACCTTCAGAGCTAGAAAAACCTTAGAACCCAGACTGTCAGAGCTGGGAGGGACCACAAGACATATCAGAGTACAGAATTTAGACCTTCAGAGGTAGGAAAAACCTTAGAACCCAGACTGTCAGAGCTGGGAGGGACCACAAGACATATCAGAGTATAGAATTTAGACCTTCAGAGGTAGAAAAAACCTTAGAACCCAGCCTGTCAGAGCTGGGAGGGACCACAAGACATATCAGAGTACAGAATTTAGACCTTCAGAGGTAGGAAAAACCTTAGAACCCAGACTGTCAGAGCTGGGAGGGACCATAGAACACTGAAAGTTAAAACAGAGAACAGACTGCCAAACTAAAAGGGACCTTAGAACATTGATTGTCAGAGCTAGAAAACTCAAAACCCAATTAGAGCTGAAAAGGACCTTAAAACACAAAGGAGGATGTCAGAGCTAGAAAAGGACAAAGAACACATATAGAACATAATTAACAATATCTGAGTTGGAAGAGACCTTAGGATATAACATGTTCAACCTGGAAGGGACTTGAAAACACAGTGTCAGAACTGGGAGAGACTAGATGTGACCAGAGATTTGGTCTCATCTGAATCTGTCTCTTCTATTGCTAGGCAAACTGAAGCCCAGACAGTCAGATGACTTGTTCTTAAGTATCCTTCTTCATTCTTCAATCAATTAACACTTGTCTCTGGAAGACCAAAGTTCAAGTTGACTTTGCTCCTCTACTTTCCTCTTCTGTAAAATGGAAATAATGTCTGTAGTCTTCCAGCACTTAGCACTAGGTCCATAACTGGTGTTGAAGAGATGTTTATTGAATAGAACTGAATTAGAGAATGCCCAACTCACAGAGTTGTGGTGAGTAACATGTGAGATAATGTATGTAATAACAGCCAGCATTTAGGTAGCACTTTAAGGTGTACAAAGTATTTTACAAATCTTGTCTCCTTTGATCCCCATAACAACTTTGGGAGCCAGAGGCTATGCCACTTTGGCACAGTGGACTTGGAGTCAGGAAGATTCATTGTCCTGATTTCAAATTGGGACTCGGATACTTACTATGTGACCTTGGGCAAGTCTGTTCCTTCTGTTTGCCTCAGTTTCCTCATCTATAAAATGAACTGAAGAAGCAAATAGCAAACCATTTCAGTATCTTTGCCAAGGAAACCTCTAATAGGATCATGAAGACATGACTCAAATGACTGAACAATAACAACAAAATCTTAAAGCACTTTGTAAGGGACAGCTAGGTTGCCTAATGGATAGTGTACCCGGCTTAGAGTAAGGAAATCCTGGGTTCAAATCTGGCCTCAGACATTTCCTACCTATGTGACCCTGTGCAAATCATTTAACCCCCATTGCCTAGCCCTTGTAGCTTAGAAGTCATACTAAAAAAGAAGGTAAAGTTAAAAAAATATTTTGTAAAGACAGCTATTTCTACTAGGCTCCCCCCAAGTTGGATCAGGGTCCCCAAAGGACAAGGCAATGGCAAGCAGAAGAAAGAATGTGGTTGTTGGAAGGCATTTGAATACAACTTCACTGACAGAAACTAAACCCCTCAGGGGAGATCCCTGGGCTTAGTCCTGGGCTCTGCCCCTACCCCATGCATTTGACTTTGGGCTAGCATCTTCCCTTCTGAACCTGTTTCCTCATTAGTCAAATAAGGGAGTTGGACCCAAAGTTCTATTGAATCTCCATCATTCCTTTTCTTGCTTGGTCCATCCATATGCCTAGAGTTTGTTATTTGCACCAAATCTCTATCCACATGTGATTCTCTACCTACATCATCTACCTGGCCTTCTAGACACTGGTCCACATGTGGTTTGCATCTGTGCCAATGGTCCAGGCATTTCTTTCTCTCTCTCTCTTTTTTTTAAGTTTTGGAAATTTTTATTTAATTAATTAATTTAGAATATTTTTTCATGGTTGTATGAATCATGTTCTTTTCCTCCCCTCCCTTTCCCCCTCCCATAGCCAATGCACAATTCCTCTGGGTTTAACATGTGTCATTGATCAAGACCTATTTTCGTATTATTGATATTTGCACTAGGGTGATTGTTTAGAGTCTACATCCCCAATCATTTCCCCATCAACTCATGTGACCAGTCAGTTGTTTTTCTTCAGTGTTTCTACTCCCACAGTTTTCCCTCTGAATGTGGATAGTGTTCTTCCTCATAGATCCCTCAGAATAGTTCTGGATCATTGCATTGCTGCTGGTAGAGAAGTCCATTACGTTCGGTTGAACCACAGTGTATTAGTCTCTGTGTACAATGTTCTCCTGGTTCTGCTCCTCTCGCTCTGCATCACTTCCTGGAGGTTGTTCCAGTCTCCATGGAACTTCTCCACTTTATTATTCCTTTGAGCACAATAGTATTCCATCACCAACATATACCACACTTTGTTCAGCCATTCCCCAATTGAAGGGCATCCCCTTGTTTTCCAGTTTTTGGCCACCACAAAGAGCGCAGCTATGAATATTCTTGTACATGTCTTTTCCCCTATTATCTCATCAGGGTAAAAACCCAGCAGGGCTGTTGTCTAGGCATTTCCGATCCCAGCAGGACCTGACACTTTGTAGTCTTGACCAAATCGGTTCACCTCCTTGGGTCTCAGTTTCCTCATTTGTGAAAGAAAAAGAGCTGGACTGGTTGGTCTCAGACTCTTACATTTCATAAAGATGGTTTCTTAACCGGGGAGGCAGGGCTAGAGGAGGGTTCATATGAATCCAATTTGAGGGTTTTAATGGACAACAAGCTTAATGACAGTCAGCAGTGTGGTGCAGGAAGGAAGGAAACGAGCAGTTTTGTAGTACCTGCTATCTTCTAGACACTGGTCTAATAAACAAATGTTATCTCCTTTGATCTTCACAAACAACCCTAGGACGTAGGTGCTCTTATCATCTCCATTTCACAGATGGGGAAATTGAGGCAGACAGAGATTAAATGACTTGCCCAGGATCAAATGACTCTTCCTCAATCTGGTCTCAGGTACTCCATCCATTGGCCCACCTAGCCTGGCTGTCAGATACAATTAATTCAGTCAATGATCAGAGAGATTCATGTTGTTCTGCTAGGGCCAACAAGGTGAGGTTCAAGAGTGGCAGATTTGGTTTAACAAGGGGGAAAGCTACCTAATCATGAGAGCTAGCCAAAATAGTTGGAGGGGAGTGTTGCATGGGGGGAAAGTGCGTTGCCCATCACGAGGAAACTTCAAGCAGAAACCAAACGGCTACTCCTTGGAGGTCTCATTGCACCCACCTCTGTACCCCAGGCCTGGAATGCTCTTCCTCCTCCCCTTGGACTATGGGAAGCCCTTGTTGCTGTTCAGTGGTTCATTCATGTCTGACTCCTTGTGACCCCCTGGATCCTAGCATAGACATGCTGTCCATGGGTTTTCTTGGTAAAGACACTGGCAGGGTGGGCCATTATCTTCTCCACTGCAATAAACAGAGGTTATGTGACTTGCCCTACATCACACATTTGGTAAGGCAGATTTTGGTTTAAGCTACTTTACAATGAGAGGCCATTGTCTGAGGCCAGATTTGAACCCGGGTCTTCTTGACTCCAGGCCCATGACTCTTTCTACTGATCTGCCTAGCTACTTCATATATCATGTCTACTCCATTAGAATGTAGGTCTTTCGAGGATGGGTGCCACGTTGATTTTCTTTGTTTTCTTCAATGCTTAGCACTGAAATCACTTAATAAATGTTTGATGAGGGGCAGCTCTCTAGCACTGTGGATAGAGCACCGGACCTGGACCTGGAGTTGAGAGGACCTGGGTTCAAATCTGATCTCAGATACTTCCTAGTTGTGTGACCCTGAGCAAGTAATTTAACCTCATGGCCTCATTTGGTAATTGATTGATAATTTGGGCAAATGTCAAGAGTGCATGATCTCCGAAGACTCTTTTGAAGCTCTGTGTTCCAAAGTCTCCAGCTCTGACCCCCCAAATCCAGTCTATGTTATACTGCCTCACCTACCCTACTTCTCTTCTCAAGCTACCCACCTTCCCTTGCCTACTAAGACCTAGAGGTTAGGAGCTGGAGAAGGGTCTTCCTGAAGTGGGCCAAGGCTGAGCAGACGGCCCCAGTGTGCAAGTAAGAGGCAGGGCTGCCCTTGGTTCATACAATGCCAGGGCACTGAGCTCCTGCCTTGACAATGGGACTTCCTGACTAAACTCAGTCCGGCACTGCCCAAACAATGGGGAAGAGCCCAAGTTTCAAAGGCCAAGGAGCAAAATAACAGGTCCTGGGGGGAAGGAAGTGAGAGGAGGAATTCTGTTGGGGGGAGAGGAGGCCCAAGGAGGGCTGCAGGATCTAATATGAGGAAAGAAAGCTTCTTGGGGCCTGCAGAAGGTGGGTGCTCACAGGGGCCCCCATTTAAGGGCCCTGTGAAAGGAGAGAATGCAGGAACTGGGGATATTAGACATTCTAATGCCAGCTTTCGTTGTTATTTGTACGCCCCCAATGGGAGTAAAACTTTGTCTGGGGAGCCCCATGTTCTCCTGTTCTACAAGGTAGGAATGGAAGCATCATTCTGTGTCACTTTGGGGATTGGAACTCATTTAACCATAGACTGTCAGACCAACAATATCAGGTCTGAGAGGGACTGCAGGTCATCTGGAAGGGAATGGAGAACATGGAGCAACTGTGAGTAGGCAAGCAGCAAGAGAGAGACAGGAGTCAGCATGTTCCAGCCAAATTACATAGAATAACAATATTCAACATCTGTTTTCCAAAATTATTAGATCAAATTGTCTCCCTCTCTCCCTTCCCTCCCCCATCTTGGAGATGGTAAGCAATTTGATCTAGGTTATACCTGTATTATCATGTAAAACATACTTCAAAATTGGTCACTGTTGTAAGAGAATAATCATATAACACAAAAACCCCCCAATAAAAATGAAATGAACTAATGTGGAAAATGGCATGCTTTGATTTGCATTTGACTCCAGTAGTTCTTTCTCTGGCATTGTCATAAATACTTCAGAATTGTTCCAGATCATTTTATTGCTAAGAGCAGCTAAGTCAGTGATGGCAAACCTTTTAGAGACTGGGTACCCAAACTGGAACCCTCATGCCGCATGTGAGTCCCGCTACCCTTACCCCAGAAAGGGGGTGAAGGAAGCACTCCCATTGGGCTGCTGGACAGAGGGGCAGGTCATGTAAGAAATGTCCTCATGTATGCATGGAGAGGGGAAGGGAGCAGCCCCCTTCAGCACGTATGTGTGCCATAGGTTCGACAATATGGAGCTAAGTCTTTCACAGTTGATCATCCCAAAATATTGCTGTTACTGTGAACGATGCTCTGGTACTGCTTATTTAACTCTACATCAATTCATGCAGGTCTTTCCAGCTTTTTCCAAAATCATCCTGTTTATCATTCCTTATAGCAAAATAGTATTCTAAAACTATCATATATCACATTCTTCAGCCATTCTCCAATCGTTGGACATCCCTTCAGTTTCCAATTCTTGGCCACCACAAAAAGAGCTGCTGGAAATATTTTTGTATAAGCAGGTCCTTTCGCCTTTTTTATGATCTCTTTGGGAAACAGACCTAGTAGTGGTTTTACAGGATCAAAGGGTAAATGCTTTTTTTCATCCATTAATGAAAGAGAATGCTGGAATTCAACAGGTCTTTAGAACACAGAACATTAGAGCTGAGAGGAACTTCAGAGTTTTAGAATGTCAGAGCCAGGAGGAAATGTAGGTTAACTAGTTTAGACAAGTCAGTCATTTGGAATATGTGATCTTAAGGATTGAAGATATTCCTTGGTTATATCCTAGATCCTTTAGGAGGCTGTATTAATTCTTTAAAAAATTCATCTTCTGACTTAGAATCAATATAGTATATTGTTTCAAAGGCAGAAGAAGAGTGGTCAGGGCTAGGCAATGGGGATTAAGTGACTTGCCCAGTGTCACACAGCTGCCCCCTGCATTAGTTCTTTAGACCACCTAGGTACCCTGTAGTATAATGTAAGCTGTAATTCTGTTTCCTAGTGATTTGACAGAGCCAATGACAACTTTGCTAAGCCTCAGTTTCCTCAACTGTAAAAATGGAGGACTTGGATCAGATGGTCTTTGAAGTCCCTTCCTGATCTATGGCCCAATGAAAGATTTGCCTCTGCTACTAAAGCAACTACTTTGGGCTTGGCTAGGACATTCAGGGAGTCATCATTAATAATGCATTTCTGGGGGCAGTGAGGTGGTTCAGTGGATAGTGAAATAAGCAACCTGAAATAATAAATATAAAAATATAAATACGACTAAAATAATAGTTTAATTTAGCATAAGGGAAGGAAGGGAAGGGAATTGGGATGATCTATCTAAACCCCAAATCAAGCTGCTAGCCTACACTATTTAATACTTCTTTACCTACAAATATACTTCCTACAACTAGTTAAATTAAACCCCCTTAGTTCATATATAAAAGTGAGAAGGAATTGAAGGTAGCATGAACAGGGTTCAGAGGAAAGGTCTCACTGACGGTTGTCCTCTGGAGTCTTGAGCAGCTCTGTTGGAAATCACTCTCAGCTTCTGCAGGATTCACAGGGATGGGCTGGTCACAAGGAAAAGGCACAGGATAGAGAGTCTCTAGCTATCTAGGTCCACCCTATAAAGTCTAGACTGGGATGCAACTCCTGGCTGCTTAACTGTCCCTCTCAGAAGAAGAAACTGCCCTGTCTCTTCTCCAGAGTTCTGGAACCTTGTTCTTCTGCCTGGCAGGATCCTGCTTTCCTTATACAATAGAGAGCCCGGCCTAAAGATGGAAGAACCTGGGTTCAAATTTTGTCTCAGATGCTTTCCTAGCTGTGTGACCCTGGGCAAGTCACTTAACCCCCTTTGCGGAGCCCTTCCCTTCCCTTTCAGAATCAATACTGTTACTGTGTATTCATTCCAAAGCAAAAGAGCAGTAAGGCTTTCCTGACTGACCTCACCCCATTCTGATTGCTTCTTTATACTAGATCTTCATAGTGTTCCCCTCTATATTCTAAACCAGGCCATCATAAATTGGTACCTACAATATAATAGCTGTCTTTGGAATTGTTTCATGAATTCTGGAATTCAGAGACCATTTCTTATCTCTACAAAGGCTAAGCACAAAGCCTTGTATATAGTAGGTTCATAGAATCCCAAGTCATCTCCTTCATTTTTATAAATGAATAAACTGAGGCCTAGAGACACAAAGTGATTTCCCCAAGGCTAGCTGATATTTAGGATTCTATGAACCTATTATATAACAAGCCTGTGCTCAGCCCCTGGAGAAATACAATGGTTAATAAGAAATCATCTCTGAATAGGAACTCATAATCTATTCTAATGTATTGTTCACTATGACCTTGGGTAGATCATTTCCAATTCTGAGAGCTGAGTTTCCATCCCTTCACCATGATCACAAAAGTGACTCTTCTGGCCATCACAGCCTAAGCTCCTCATCCTTGTTCTGGCAGTCTGTGTTCTAGGCTCTCCCTCCCAGCTGTGGCATTCTGGGTTCTAAGTTGTCCTTCCCAGCTCTGGCATTCAGTATTCTAAGCTCTCCCTCCTAGCTCTGGCATTCTATGTCCTAAGCTCTCCCTCCCAGCTCTGGCAGTCTGTGTTCTAAGCTCTCTCTCCAAGCGCTAGCATTCTGGATTCTAAGTTCTCCTTCCTAGCTCTGGCATTCTGTGTTCTAAGCTCTCCCTCCAAGTTCTGGAATTCTGTGTTCTAAGCTCTCCCTCCAAGCTCTAGCATTCTGGATTCTAAGTTCTCCTTCCCAGCTCTGGCATTCTGGGTTCTAAGCTCTCCCTCCAAGTTCTGGAATTCTGTGTTCTAAGCTCTCCCTCCAAGTTCTGGAATTCTGTGTTCTAAGCTCTCCCTCCAAGCTCTAGCATTCTGGATTCTAAGTTCTCCTTCCCAGCTCTGGCATTCTGGGTTCTAAGCTCTCCCTCCAAGTTCTGGAATTCTGTGTTCTAAGCTCTCCCTCCAAGTTCTGGAATTCTGTGTTCTAAGCTCTCCCTCCAAGTTCTGGAATTCTGTGTTCTAAGCTCTCCCTCCAAGCTCTAGCATTCTGGATTCTAAGTTCTCCTTCCCAGCTCTGGCATTCTGGGTTCTAAGCTCTCCCTCCAAGTTCTGGAATTCTGTGTTCTAAGCTCTCCCTCCAAGTTCTGGAATTCTGTGTTCTAAGCTCTCCCTCCAAGCTCTAGCATTCTGGATTCTAAGTTCTCCTTCCCAGCTCTGGCATTCTGGGTTCTAAGTCCCCTTTCCAGCCCTGATCATTTTAAATCTGCTTCTATGATGCATTTGGCATTCTGAGTAAAGGCACTTGGGAGGATGGTACACATGGATTATCGCATGCATATTCTCTAAAAGCTGATGGTGTGTCTCATTTCTCTTCCCCCGCTGTTCAGAGCCATGAACCTGTGGGTCTTACTTCTCCTGGTTGTGGCGAACCTTGGACGAGCCAGCCATAGGCCCCTGGAAAAGCCTCCCTGTGATATGGTAAGAAAGTCCCTTTGGCAGAGGAGACTCTCCTGTCTTGAGAGGGAAGAATCATTCCCATGAAATGGGAACAATAAGGGCTGCATTCATGCCTCTTCCTTCCCCCATCCCTGGAAATCCTCCCGCACAGACTGGATGACAGGTTGCTAATGGGGTCACTAGTAAGATTCATGCTTCCAGGAAGAGTTAGACAAGATAACATCTGAGGTCTCCAGCTCTGGAACCCTAGGCGGGGAGTGCAAATGCCATTATCTCCTAGACAAGTGAGCAAACTGTAGATAACAAAGACATCAACAGACCTCTGGAGGGCTTTCTGGAAGCATCAGGATGGCCATTTTGACTTGAGGGGAGATAAGCAATCCCTTTCCCAAATGGGAACAAGCGCTTTCCCTTTGCCTGCCTTCTCAACTACCCCAAACCAACTGTGGGAAACTGAAGGTCTCACCAATCCCTTGGGATGGGTTTGATCACTTTGTTTCTTCTGCTTAATCTAAACCAACCTGCATTCAGTTATTCGGTGCTTTTCATTCTGCCCTATCTCCCTCAATGGCACTTCGGGCATGGACACCCAGAGGATAGCTCCCCTCCCCTCCCTTCCCCTCCTACAAGTTCTCTGGGTTGCTGTGGGATGCTGCTCCAAACTGTACTTGAGGAGTCCATAAGCTTCCTACTAACATCCAGCCAGGAAACACAATAAGCTCACAGAAAAAGAAAAAAAAAACTTTAATAAGATGACACGGCAAAAAAGTGCCTACAAAGCAAAATTCTCCCCTTAAAATGTGGGCACACACTTCCCCAAGTACCTACAACATCCTTGGGAAGAGGAGAGTGCAACGAGTGAGGCATACGTGCAGGGAGCACATGCCAACAATCATTTATTAAGTCAGTAAACCTTTAGGAAGTATATAGTATGTGCCAGGTACGGAGAGAAGGACAGAGAATATAGGAATACAAGTACAAGCAGGAAAAGGATGGTTCCTGCCCTCAATGTGCTTAAATTCCTAGGGGAGAAGACAGTGCATAAAAAGATGCTGAAAGGGGACAGGACAGGAGGAGAAGGTACTCAAGCTGGGACATGGTTGAGGAAGTCTAGAGAATCAGTAGTAGATTGTGCAGAAATGGAATGAAGACATGATTAACTGGACATTTTCCTTTAAGTGTGTGTGTGTGTGTGTGTGTGTGTGTGTGTGTGTGTGTGTGTGTGTGTGTGTGTGTGTGTGTGAGTCTTGAAGGAATCAGCCAATCAGAGGAAGGGGCTATAGCTGCAGAGTGTGTGTGATTTTTTTTTCACCCCTAATGGAGTCCTTCCAAAGCTCCCAGAGGGTACATCATTTCAGCTGGGCAGATTGCTCAAGGTTATTCAATTCTGGATTGAATCCATAATCAGCTCTTTTCCATACTGCCAGAGGTTCTGCTTTTGGAAGCTACTTCTTTCCTTGAGTAGCGACTCTCTCTGTCTCTCTGTCTCTCTTTCTCTCTGTCTCTCTCTGTCTCTCTGTCTGTCTGTCTCTGTCTGTCTGTCTGTCTCTCCCCCTTCCTCCCTCCCCTCTCTTCCTCCCTCCCTCCTCTCTGTCTTTCCCTTCCTCTCTCTCTCCCTCTCTCTCCCCCTCCCTACTTCCCCCCCTCTCTGTCTCTCCCTCCCTCTCTCTCTGTCTCTCTCTCCCTCCCTCCCTCTCTCTGTTTCTCTCCCTCCCTCCCTCTCTCTCTCCATCCCTCCCTCCCTCTCTCTCACTCTCTCTCTTCCCTCCTCTCCCTCTTTTTATCCCCCCTTTCTTGCCCTTTCCCCCTCTCCCTCTCTTTCCCCTTCTCTCTTTCCCTTTCTTCCTTCCCCCTTTCTCTTCCTCCCTTTCCCCTCTCTCTCTTTTCCTCTCTCATCCTCCTTTCTCTCTCTTCTCCCCCTCTCCCCCTTCTCTCCCTCTCTAGCTTTCCTCTCTGTCTCTGACTCTTCTCTCTCCTCTCTCCTCTCTCTCTGTACACATATATACATATACTACATACATGTGTGTATTACACACACTTTGCATTACATATAAAACACGTGTACATGTGAGATACATAAATACACATGTCTTTAAACATGTGAGTATATGCATTGTATATTATAGATACATAAATGCTCATCTATATGTATAGATATTCTTATCTATCTCTAGAGAATCAGTTTCTCTGTTCTGTCAATTATGCTTTAAACTTTCCAGTTGCTGAAAATGGTGTCTCCCTCTGGGCAGGCAGCTCTGAGGCGAGGCTCCATGGCCAGTGAGGTTGGGGAAGAGAAATAAATGCCCTTCTGCCCCCAGTCGGGGTCCTCCTCCACAACTTCTCGGATCCTGGGCTGCCTCAGACGCTCCAACTGATGAATGCTGTAACAGCTTCCATTGGCTCCAGGCTTAGTAGTTAAAGACCTCAAGGCTGGGGAGATTTGTTTCTAGTCCTGATAATCAGAGAAAGGTGTTCATGCCTTAGAAAGGGTCCCTGGGTATTAGTCCATTGTTCAACAGGCATTGTTGAACGCCATGTTAACATATTAACACTTCATCATCAGTGATTACATCTGACTAGATCCACTGAGGAGGGGAGGAGGGAGCCTTTGCACAAGCCATATTTTATGGCCATTCTTCTGGAAATCTTCCTATTTGCAGATAGGCACATAGCTCTGGGAGTGGCCACATTAGTTTTGTCCCAGATAAAGAGCAATTTAATGCTTATAATGACAGAGAATGTTAAAGCTGGAGGCTGGAGTTGTTCCAGTGCTAATAGGTAGCAGAGCTGGGGTTTCGAATCCAGGTCCCTGAGGGTCCAGTGCTCTTTGCTGTGTATTCTGCTTTCCCTGGACTTCTCTCTCCCTTCTGTAGCCCCAATTTAAGCCTCAATTCTAGTCCCAGAATTTTGACTCTGGCCTAGGCTGAACCAAGGCTGGCCCCAAACAGATAACAACAACAGTAATAATAATAGCTAGTATTTATATAGTCCCTACTCAGTACCAAGCATTGTGCCAAGTGTTTTACAAATATTATATTATCTGATTTTCACAATAACCCTGGGAAATGTGTAAATGTTGTTGTTATTTCCATTTGAGGGATTGATGAGGAAACTGAGGCGAACAGAGGTTACATGACTTGCTTAAGGTGACACAGCTAGTAAATATCTGAGACCAAATTTGAACTCAAGTCTTCCCCATATTTACTAGCTGTAAAACATTTGGCACTCACTCCATTGTAAAACCCAGATTCCTCTTGAACACAGAAAAGCCTTTTAGGAAGACTTGGAACTGCAGTTTAGTAGGATTTAGTGAGGAGGAGGAGGGAAAGTCTGGAGACTCTATGGGGGCAACAACTTGAGTAAAATCTTGTTCATTTGTTTTTAACTCTTCATGACCCCATTTGGGGCATTTCTTTCTCCAGCTTATTTTACAGACAAGGAAACTGAGGCAAATGAGTTAAGGGACCTGTCTAGGGCCACACAGCTAGTAAGTATCTGAATTCAGGTCTTTCTGACTCTAGGACTAGGGCTCTATCCACCACATCACCTAGCTGCCCTGAGTCAAGTCTTAAAAAGGAATAATAGAGCATCTAATTCACATGTTCAAAATTTACAGTTGAGAGGACCCTAGGACATAGAATGCCAGAGCTGGTAAGGACCTCAGAGATAATTTAGTCCAATATTCTTACTTTACATTGAAGGAAACTGAGGCATTCAAGCCTTGAGATTCAAATTGAATTCATTTCCACAAATATTTATTAAGCAAAATGTGTGTGTCCTCTGCTCAGAACTAGAACAGAAAGATCAAAACCAACATGGCCCCTGACTCCAAAGAGCTTCCAAGGGCTTACTTTCTCCTTGTGTGACCTGTGATTGGTGTCAGTACTTGGGAGTATACAGGGAAAGGTGAGAGCCCAGCCTGGCCAGAAAAGTTTGGGAAAAACTGAAGGTAGATTGGAAAAGTCTGATGGGGCCAGATTATGGGGGGCTTAAATGCCAGATTCAGGGACTTGGGCTTCATCTTCAAAGCCCTTGATCAGAGAAGAGGAAGGTAGAAGAGGCTATCTTCTTAATATCAACTCTTTCCCAGCATCCACTTACTCTGAACAAGTCCTTTGCTCATTTCAAAGTCATGCAGGCATCGCTGATGTTGGAATTGCTTTGTTAGACCGTTCTTTACCAAGGAGTAGCCTTTGGGGAGCAGGGTTTGCTAGCTCCCACGGGGTCTCCAGAATACTTCTTTTTCTCCAACTGTTGTTGAAAGTCTTTCTCAAGGGGGAAGCTCAGTGGATAGAGAGCCAGGTCTAGAGGTAGGAAGCCCTGGGGAGTTCAGACACTTCCCAGCTGGGTGACCCTGGGCCAGTCACTTAACCCCCATTGCCTAGCCCTTTCTACTCTTCTGCCTTAGAGCCATACACAGAATTGATGGATTCTAAGATGGAAGGGAAGGGGTTAAAGGAAAAAAGAAAGAAAATCTTTCTCAAATATTTTAGCCCCATTTCCAGACAAGAAACTTGGGTTCTAGTTTTGGCATTCTTACTGTCTCAGCGTGCGATGTTGGACAAGTTACCTTTCTTCTCTCAGCCTCAGTTTCCTCTTCTGTTAATTGAAGAAGCACAATTGGATGGTCTCTAAGGGCCTTTCCAATGCTGCCATTCCATGATCTCTGTTCGGAAAGCTCTTCCGTGCCTCCAGGACTGGAGCCCAGAAGCAGCAATCCGCAGCTGCCGAAGCAAACCCCAGCAATCCCTTCTTCCTCAAGGAGTCTCATTTTCCCCTTCTGCAAACTAAGGGCATTCAGCGTCAAGTTCCTTGTCAGCCAGAAGCCATGGAGTTTGGTGATGTTGATAACATCATGAAAGCAATAATCCTAGCCTGGGGGTCACTGACGGCCAGCTGCCCAGAGTCAACTGTGAAACGTTCACTGTGAACATTCACACGTAAGAAGTCAGCACACACTCTAAATCGGGCTGAGATTTATCGTCTGCACATAAAGTGATGGAGGAAACGTTAATAATGCAAGTGAAAGCTAAAGATGGGTCCTGAGCATAGATGGTTTTCAGAGAGCTGGTTGTTAAATATTTACCAGCATATCATTGATTGTGAAGCTTCTTTCTATGGCCCTTTAATATCTATGGTGGGTTTTTCTCACTACCCTGAATGATATAGAATATGAGTTCCCATTTTACAGGTAAGAAAATTGATACATGGAGAGATTTTCACTGGTCTGGAGTTGCACAATTAGGAGGCATCAGAACTGAGACCAGAGACTAGTTTTCTGACTCCTCTCTCTCTGATACTTAGGACCTGTGCCAATATGGGCCAGTCCTGTGACCTTTGGGCCTCAGGGTCCTCATTTGTAAAAGTAGGTTGGGCTGACGGGCATTTGAGGGTCCCTGCCAGGTCTCAATCTGTAACCCCACGCCCTGCTATTCATCACTGTTATCTGGGCTCTGGGAAGAAGGGGATCACAGGGGGCAGCAAGGTAGGACAGTGGATTGAGCACCAGACCTGGAGATGAAAAGATCCTGGGTTCAAATTTGGCCTCAGACACTTCCTAGCTATGTGGCCCTGGGCAAGTCATTTAACCCCCCATTGCCTGGCCATTGCAATGCTTCTGTCTTAGAACTGCTGCTAAGATGGAAGGTGAGAATTTTTAAAAATGAAGAGGGGGCCTTACACCCTTGTAAAGTGTGTGTGTGTGTGTGTGTGTGTGTGTGTGTGTGTGTGTGTGTGTGTGTAAGATCACAGAGGGAAAGGTCACTAGGCTAGTGAGAAATTTGAACCCAGGTCCTGACACCCCAAATCTGGCACTCTTTCCATGATGACACTATGCTCCATGGCCAGCTGGGGAGGAGGGAGCTGCCTGCATTCAGCCATGTGGAAATGATGACCTGACTTGGTTAATCAACACAGGCCCCATAGACTGAGTCCTGGGCCAAGCCTTTGACAGTGGAAAGGCCAGAGCCCCCGGGGCGGGTGGGACAGTCCATCTGGCAGTGCCACCTCATCTGGTTCCAATGTTCTCTCGCCTTTGACAGCCCAGGCCAAGAGCCCCTGACTCAGAAAGAGGCCAGGCAGCTGCAGCAGCAGATTTAAGGCACTTGCCTCAGTTCTCTACCAAACCCTTCCCCACTGCTAGATCCAGGCCAGCCTGCCAGCTGTTGGCTCCCACCCGTCCTGATTTATAAAGCCACAGGTTCCTCTCCTCCTGCTCTTTAATCACGAGATATACTTTGCCCCTTCCTACCCCCAAGATGCACACGGGATTGTCTAATTGGGAGCTATAAAGATCTCAGCCTTCCTTTTCTTGGCTTCTTTGCATTTCCATCTACCGTCTCATCCCTGGAAAGTACCCTCTCCTTATTTCCTCCTCTTCCTTCAAGGCTCAGCTCATGAGCCTCCATGTCTTCCCTGGTTTCCTTACCACCTCCACCCTCTCTTCATTACAAATTTTCAGAAATGTCCTTAGTCTGAATCTCTCCTTTGCCCTGTCACCCTCTACCTTATACCATCTGTTTGCATGTTGCTGAATACTCTGTGAGAAAAAGAACGATGCCATTTAAAATTCTTGTTTGCCAGGTATCTAGCCCAGCTTCCTGTATTGGCAGACAGTAGATGTTTCATGAAGGATTCCACTGGTCCAGTTTATTTCATTGCTAATACTTGATCATACTTGTATAAGACTATAAAGTGTGCATTCCAATCCAATGAACATTTATTAAACACCTATGATTTAGCAGACACTGTGCCAATTGCTGAGGATACAATTAATTCCTGCCCTCAAGTAGATTACATTCTAAAGGGAGAGGCAACACACAAAAGAAAGTAGGAGGGAGAGCAGGAGTAGAGAGAGATACTGGACACCAGGAGGGGAAATACTTGGCTTGGGGTATCTTGTTTCTTGGAGTTGAAATCAGACAGGGGGCATGTAGAGAAGTAGAAGTAGAAGGGGAATAAGAACAGAGGTGGTGAGAAGGGGAGTAATATAAGGGAGGGAGAAGTTGGGGGGATTAAAAGACCCTATAGAGAAATTGAAAGGGAGTAAGAAAGTAAGAAAGAAGGTGGTGGGAAGGGGAGCAATATAAAGGAGGAAGAAGTTGGGAGCATGATTAAAGACCCTATAGAGAAGTAGGAAATTTATAAGAAGGGTGCAATATAAGGGAGGGGGCAAGGGGGGAGTGATTAAAAGTAAAACAGTGGTGGAGTAGAAAGACAGAGTGAAAAGAGAAAGGCCAGAGTTAAAAGAGGAAATCAAGATGGAGGGGAATACACAGATGGTAATCATAACTGTGAATGTGAATGGGATGAACTCACCCATAAAACTGAAGCAGATAGCAGAGTGGATTAAAAAACAGAATTCTAGCCTATGTTGTTTACAAAAAACACATTTGAGGTAGCTAGACACATACAGAGTAAAGGTAAGAGGCTGGAGCAGAATCTATTGGGCTTCAACTGGGACAAAAAAAGAAAGAATAGTAATCATGAAATCAAACAGAGCAGCAGATGCTTGGTGAAACTCTATTTACTATCCTCCAAGAAGGAAAGTATTGGGAAGAGTTTGGTACCCAGCCCTCAAGAAGGGAGAGAAGGTGGAGTCAAGCAAGAAGCATGGCAATGGTATTAGAAGTGAAGAGTATAGCCTGGGAGCTTAACTTCAGTGGAGTTGAAACCAAGCAGAGAAGCAAACCCAAGATGGAGTTTGCAAAGCATTTTTCAATTTTCATTCTTACAGCCCCAGGTTGTGAGGTAGGTAGTATCATTATCCCATTTTATAGATATAAATACAATAGAGAGTAGATAATGTTCATTTGAGTTTTCTAAGTCAATATGACTTGGTCCAAGTTTCTCTTTGAGTTTGATACCTTGCTGTAAAGAGAAGCTTCAGGCCTTCACCTCTGTGTATTCTATTGATCATAACCAAAAATGTTTAAAAATATACAAACCTTTGCCCTTGCCTCAGAATTTGTAGTAGAGTAAAATGTAACCACAATGCCAAAACGTCCATTTTATAGATGAAAAAGATGAGACTCAGAAAGAGTAATTGACTTGCCAAGCTAGTAAGTGCTTGAGGTGGAATTTGAACCCAAGCCTTCCTGTTTCCAAGACCAATGCTCTATTCATTAGAATATGCTGCTTCCCTAACCCAGTGACTTGCCCATACAGCTTATTTATTTGATAGATGAGAAAAAAGCCTTCAGAGAGAAAATCAATTGATAATAATTTATGAAGTTCCTCCTCTGTGTTGGGCAAGGATGAAAAATTAATTCCTAAGGCTCAGGTTAAGTGATGTGCCCAGAGTCACAGGGGCAGTAACAGAAGAGATCTGAAACAAGATCCTTCAACCCCCAAACTGGTGCTCCTTCCCCTGCACTGTGGTGTCTTGTTCTAGATCTTAGGAAGATTCCTATCCTCCCTTGGCTTCCATCTCCAGATGCAGGTGACAGGAGAGGGACCAAGTCAAAAATCCTCTTCCTTTTGAAAAAGAGTTATGATTTGAGCCTTTCCCTAGTGGCTGGGATAGGGGCAAAGGAAAAGGGTCTCTGTGGAAGGAAGACATTAATTCCTTTCCTGTCCATCCACCCAACCTCCACCATCACTTCCTGAAGTTTCCCACATGCAACAGTCAGCCCTATAAATAGATTTCCTGGAAGCCACCCCTGGGTTTTGCACTGGTTCCCCAACAGAGCAGGGACTACCTGTTGAAATGGTAACAAGCCTTCCTATTCATTGCCATGTCCTACTCTGATTGAGGTTCTAGAGCTCAGCACCTCCAAGGCAGATCCCAAACCCTAAGAGAAGAATACCAAGAGCAAGGAATGTAGAGTAAAGAGCCTCTCAGTTTGAATTCTGGTTCTGTCTCTGTGTGGACCTGGGCAAAATACTTTTCCTCCCTCAGCATCTTCATCTGTAGAATGAATGTACTCATGCTGGCATTCCAATTGTAGTTTCATTGTCCTTAATTCATGGGGTCCTAGACCTAAGTCCTGGCAATAAAGCATGTTTCCAGTGAAGTTTGTGGTAATCACTCAGTTCTGCTTGGCTTGGTGTCTAAAGCCAGGGAGCCTTTATTCATCCAGAATGAAGACATTTAGGCTCTGAGTATGTTGGGGTCAATGGTAGACTTGGACCACATGGGATGAGGGAGGCCAGTGGGAAGAGAGCTTGATTTGGTCTCACCTGATCTCTCTTACTTCTGATACTTGCTGAAAAGTCATTTAGACTCCCACCCTCAGTTTTACCCATCTGTAAAACAGGTCTAATAATATCTATAATCTAGGGCAATCGTAAAGCTCAAATGATATATTATATAAAGTGTTTTGCAAACATTCAGGTGTTCTACATGGTGTCAGGGATTATTCTAAGGGGATAATGTACAGTGTAAGGAAAGAGTGCTGGGCCTCTAGACAGAAGGCTGTGATTTAGAACCACCAGGGTCTGGTCATTGCACTTCTTGATGTCTCCAGGATATTTTCTAAGGCTACAAATGACAAAAGATTGTCACTCTCCATCAACGAATTGAGGTTCCATATTGGGAGTCCCTTACATTGATAAAATCACAGACCTATGTCAAAGTCAAAATGTAAAGTACTTTGTTACTACTACTTTATGAAGTAGAAAGCATTACATAAATGACAGCTAGTTATCAGCAGGGGTGGTGATAAGGTAGTGGTGGTGGTAATGGTAGTAGTAGTAGTGGGAGTAAGTAGTAGTTGTAGTGGTGGTGGTAGTAAGTAGTAAATAGTGATAGTAGTGGTAGTAAGTAGTAATAAGTCATAGTAGTAAGTAGTAGTAGTAATAGTTGTACTACTGGTAGGAGTGGTGGTAGTAATAATAAGAGTAATGGTGGTGGTGGTGGTAGTAATAATAGTAGTAGTGGCAGGAGGAGGAGGAGGAGTGGTAGGAGTAGTGATAGTAAAAATAAGAGTAGTGATGGTGGTGGAGGAGTACCAGTGGTAGGAATGGTGGCAGAAATAATAAAAGTAGTAGTGGTGGTAGTATTGTAATAATAGTAGTGTGGTGGTGGTAGTAGTATTAGTACTAGTGGTAGGAGTGGTGATAGTAATAATAAGAGTAGTGGTGGTGGTAATAGTCGTAATAGTAGTAGTGATAGTGGTAGTAGTAGTGGTAGTGGAGGTAACAAAACTAAGAGTAGTGCAATGGTGGTAGTGGCAGGCTTAGAGGAAGTCAGAGCTGTGTCAATGGCAGGAACATCAACACCAATGAGATCATGAATTGTTCAGGAATTGTAGCCCTTTTAACTCTACAGAAGATTTTGGCACAGAGGTTGGTCACATTGTGTGTGTGTGTGTGTGTGTGTGTGTGTGTGTGTGTGTGTGTGTGTGTGTGTTAGACTTGTTTGTTTACTGTATGAAACATGTGCTGCGTCAGAGTCCTGCATCTGGAGGGAAAGGCTCTGGGGTCCTGGCACGCACTGAATGCCACAGATGGTGAGAAGTTTGGATGATGCACCATAGGAAAAAAGGACTAGGGATATTCAGTGAGGAGAAAAGAAGGTTTGGTCTGGGGTAGGAGGACAAGCTGCCACAGAGAAGTGATGGGGAGGATTTTTTTTTAATTTGGTCATTTCCAAACATTATTCATTGGAGACAAAGATCATTTTCTTTTCCTTCCCCCTCCCCCCCGCCCATAGCTGACGCGCAATTCCACTGGGTTTCACATGTGTTCTTGATTCGAACCCATTTCCATGCTGTTGGTATTTGCATTAGAGTGTTCATTTAGAGTCTCTCCTCAGTCATATCCCCTCAACCCCTGTAGTCAAGCAGTTACCTTTCCTCGGTGTTTTTACTCCCAGAGGATTTTTTTAAATGAACTGGCTTAGTTCTTCATGGACCCAGGGGTCAGGAGGGAGGACATTTTGGAGAGTCAGACTAGAGTTTAATAGAAAACTAAAGGTGGAATTGGCTGCCCCAAGACATAGTAGATTGCCTCTTGCTGGAGGTCTTCAAGCAAAAGCTGAACAGTTGTTTGTTTTTAACAGGAAAATATTATTAGTAGATCTGTGCATTCAGAATGAAAGAGAAAAAGAATAAACATTGATTTATATAATACATTTATACAATATAATGTACTTTATAATTATTATCTCTTTTGGGAGATAGGTGCTATTATTTCCCCATTTTATAGATGAGGAAAGCAAGGCAGGAAGAACTTCAGTGACTTGCCCAAGATCACACAGCTAGTAAATGTCTGAGGCCAAATTTTAACTCAGGTCTTCCTGATTCCAGCCCCAGAGCCCTATCCACCATGTCATCTAGTCAATTCTGCCAAGAATTGGAAGTGTAGAAGGTGAGGAGATTACCTGGAACCTCAGAGACTAGTCAGGAGACTATGACAATAGTCTTAAGAAACATGATGAGGACTTGACAAAGGATGATGACTGTGGGAATGGAGAGAAAAGGATTCATTGGAGAGAGGGCATAGAGACAGAATCGAGAAGATTTGGTAATTAATTGGTTGTTGGGGTAAAGGAGAAGGTAGAATTCAGAGTGACTGAGGTTTTGAGCCAAGTCATGCTGAGGATGGTGATCTCAAAGGAAAAAGGGAAAATAGGAGGAGAAGCAGGTGTAAGGGGAAGAACCTTAGTTAGAGGTTTGTTCACTCATCTCTCTTGAGTATTTCCTGTACATTCAATCCCAAGTTAGGTTCTTCTGGGAAGGAGACAAGACAAAGAGAGGATGCTTCTCTTTTACTCCTAGAAAGATCATACTTCTGACAACATACATACACAATATGACCAAAACTAGATAACCTTACACAAGCTACTCAAATTCCTCTTGTGCCTCAGTTTCCTCATTTGACAAATGGGCATGTTTGATTAGAAGATCTCTGAGGTATCATGGTATGATTGGTAGAGTCTTAGCTCTATAATCAAAGGACTCTATAACCAAATCCCAGCCTATGATACTTACTGTCTGTGTGACCACTTTGGGTCAAATCCTTCTCTCCCCGTGCCTCAGCTAGCTAGGCTATAAAATAAAGCAGTTGAACTAGATGGCTTTTAACGTCCCTTCTAGCTCTAAATCATTGATCCTCTGGTCTCTTCCAGTTCAGACGTTCTGTGCTCTACATTCTCTTTTTCTAAGGTACCTTCCAATTTTTCCATCCTATATTTATGTTCTAACACTCCATGTTTGAAGGTTACTTCCAACTATAATGTTCTCTGTTCTTGAGGAGAGTATTTAGAAAGTGTCTAGGTGATACTTCATGTAAAAAACTCTTGTAAATCTTAATGTTCCACAAGCTTGACTTGAATGAATAATGTGATTTGGTCATGGAAATTTAGAAAGCTAATAAAAGTTTAGACTACACTGGTATCAGTCAATCAATCAGCATTCATTAATCACCTACTTGTTTCAGGCACTGAACTGTGCTAAGCTCTGGGCATACAAAGAAAGGAAAACCAAAAACATGTACACACACACACACACACACACACACACACACACACACACACAAAACCAGTCCCTTAGAGGCAGCTGAGTGATTCAGTAGGTTTAGAACCTGGTCTAGAGATGGGAGGTCCTGGATTCAAATCTATATTCAGACACTTCCTAGCTGTGTGACCCTGGGCAAGTCACTTGACCCCCATTGCCTAGCCCTTACCAATAACCAATATTGATTTCAAGTCAGCAGGTAAAGGTTTAAAATAAAACATTCCCTGATCTCAAGAATCTCTCCGTCTAATGGGAGAGACAATATGCAAACAAGAATGAACAAATAAGCTATAGACAGGATAATTGGGGAAGTCTCAGAGGAAGAAATTAAGATCAAGTTGCTCCCTGTAGAAGACTTCAACTGAGACTAGAAGGAAGCCAGGGAAGTCAGGAGTTGGAGGTGAAGAGGGAGAAAGGGCCAGGTATAAGGGGACAGTCAGTGAAAACACTTAGAAGAGGGAGATGGGTGCCATGTTTGAAGAACAGTAAGGAAGTCTTCAGAACAGCTAGGTGGCATGGTAAATAGAGCCTGGAGTCAGGAAGACTCATCTTCGTGAATTCAAATCTAGCCTTAGACACTTACTAACTGGGTAACCCTGGCTAAGTCACTTAACTCTGTTTGCCTCAGTTTCCTCATCTGTCAAATGAGCTGGAGAAGGAAATGACAAGCCATTCCAGCATCTCTGCCAAGAGAACCCCAAACAGGGTCACAAAAAGGTAGACATGACTGAATGACAAGAAAGTCATGCCCAAAGCAGGAGGGATGATCGGGCAGTCCCCATCATACACTGCTCTGATCAGGTCACATGTAGAAGAGCCTTCCTAGAATGGAGCTAACACTGATAAAAGAACATCAACTATTATAATGGAGATTGAAACCACTTCATTCACATGAGAACAAGTGCAGTGAGTCGTGGATATTTAACATGGCAAAATGCTTGCCGTTTGCCTACCAATACCTGAAAGGCAACATGAGAGGAAGGAGGCAGGCTTATTGTGTGATTCTCCAGAAGTGAGAATTAGGACCAGTGGGAGGAAGTTAGAGGGAGGCAGATTTGCATTTCCCGTAAGGAAAAATTTCCTATTTGAAGGATCTAAAAGTGGCATGGGATGTCTTGGGGGTAGAGAGCACCTTGTCTTTGGAATTATTATGTTGTCAAAGAGATTGTAAGCTCCTTGAGAGCATGGACTGGCTTTTGCTTCCTTGTGTATCCTTAGCACTAAGAGCAGTGCCTGGCACATAGTAGGTGTTTAATAAACATTGATTGATTGACTGATGGAAAGAAGTTGGTGTAAGGGGAGGAGTTGAACCAGATGACCTCTGAAGTCTGCTCCAGCCCAAAGATTCTGTGAGTCTGTTTCCAGGACTATTCAAGGCCTCCTCCAACTCTGACCTTCTGGAATTCTACTATTCTCCAGGGGGGAAGCCCTCACCAACTCAGTCTGGGCTCTCAGGCTATAGGAAGGAGAGGCGCTTGGCTCCGAGTGAAGGGTGAGGCCAGCACAGCGGGGATGATATTACATCTGGGGAATGTCAGTTATGAGGGAAAAGGGCAAGGGGCCTCAATTCCTGCTCCTTGGAATGGGAATTTGGATCTAGCCTATGAGGATGTAGGAGAGGCTAAAATTAAAATTGGATGACTGGAGAAATGTCTTATCTTTCTTTCTTGTAAATGCTTTGCCTCCACTGACATTATCTGTAGTCAGCCTATAAATGGAGCAGCATTGAACAAGGGGAAAGGAATGACCTGGGAGCAGGTGATGGTGTTTGTGATGATACCAAGAAAGCGATGTCCGGTGCAGAGTAGTTAGCCAATGCATAGAAGCAGAGTGGCCTGAGAGGTCACCTCATTATAGAATTCTAGACTGTCAGAGCAGGTAGGGGCCTCAGTGGAAGAGCTAGAAGGGAACTTGGAACACAGAATGTCAAAGATGGAAGGGTACTTAGAACAGTGTCACAGCTGAAAATGACCTGGAACACTGAATGTCAGAGCAGACCAGTGGAGCACGGAGGGACCTTGGAATGCCAAATGTCAGAGATGGAAGGGTCCTTAGAACACAGAACCATAGAACAATGTCAGAAGGGGAAGCTACGTGGCTCAGTGGATTGAGATCCATATTTAAAGATGGGAGGTACTGGGTTCAAATTTGTCCTCAGATACTTCCTAGTTATGGGACCCTGAGCATGCCACTTAACCCCCATTATCTAGCTCTTACCAGTCTTCTACCTTGGAATCAATATATGGTATTGATTCTAAGATGGAAAGTAAGGGTTTAAAAGAAAAAAAAAAAGAAAAGTGTCAGTGCTGGCAGAATTGGGACTTGAACTTGAGCCTCCTGATTCAAATTCAAAGCTCTTTTCATTGATGCAATATTGCATGTCTGTATTGCACACCTCCAGTTCCAGGTGCTTAGCTCTATGCTTTTCTGTGTAGCCCTTCAAGAGGCCTCTGCCCTTGGGGAGCACTCATTCTGCTTGGCAAGACTGGAATAACAGCCATGGAGTGGTCAAGGACAGTGCGGGATGTGATCAGATGTGAACCCAAGGTCCAAGCTCTTAAGGGCAATCCGAGGCTAGAGGAAAATGGGGAACCCACATTTGTCTGAATACCAGCAATAATGCTATAAATCCAAATGGTGCTTTACAGTTTGCAAAACCTGTCATAGTCATTCTCTTATTGTAAAACAGGAATAAGAACAGTATGTCCAGTATGAAACTCACAGGGTTGTTATGAGGAAAATAACAAGTCTTTTAGAAACATGAACTGTCATCATTCTTATTGTTATTAGAAGTGTAACAGGATGTAGTGGATGAGGTCAAGGTTCAGGTCCTGCCTTTGACATAGGCTGGGCAAGTCATTTAACAGTCATGTCTCCAAGAGTATACATTACAAATGATTTGTCCAGCTCTGTGAAGGCAGTTTTCTCACTGAGAGATCCCTACACCTATATGGTAGATAGAGTGGACTTGGAATCAGGAAGACCTGAGTTTGAATCTGACCTTAGAAAGTAACTCATTGTTCAGTCGCTTTTCAGTCATGGCTTAACTCTTCATGACTCCATTTGGGCTTTTCTTGGCAAAGAAACTAGAGTATTTTGCTATTTCCTTCTTCAGCTCATTTTACAGATGACGAAACTGAGGCACACAGAAAGTTATTTACTTCCTGTGTAACCCTAGACAAGCCATTTAAACTTTCTAAGCCTTGGTTTCCTCAGCTATAAAATTAAGGGAGTTAAACTCAATGAGCTTTAAAATCTCTTCCAATTCAAATCTATGGAACTGAGATTTGATTATAAATAACATAGGCATATGTATGTATATAGATACATATATACATATATAGAAATAGGTAGGTAGCTAGAAAGATAGATGATGGATAGATAGATGATAGATGAATAAATAGATGGATGGATGGATGGATAGATAGATATAGATGATAGATGATAGATGACTAGATAGATGGATGGATGGATGAATAGATAGATATAGAAGATAGATGATAGATGAATAGATAGATGGATAGATAGATAGATGATAGATGAATAGATAGATGGATGGATGAATGGATGAATAGATAGATATAGATGATAGATAGATAGACAGACAGACAGATAGATAGATAGATAGATAGATAGATAGATAGATAGATAGATAGATAGATGATAGATGGATGGATGAATGGATGGATGGATAAATAGATATAGATGATAGATAGTCAGACAGACAGACAGACAGACAGACAGATAGATAGATAGATAGATAGATAGATAGATAGATAGATAGATAGATAGATAGATAGATACATATAGATGATAGATAGATAGATATTTTCCAGAAGAGCTCCACAAGATTATTTTTCAGATGAGGAAGCTGAGGTGCAGGACTTGCCCAAGGACATAAAACTAGTAAGACACAAAGCTGGAACCTAAATACATGTTTAGAGATCTAGTTAATGCCCTTTTCTTTTAGACTAAGCTGCTTCCCAGGTATGACCACCCCTGCCATCTTTGTCTGGGGAGTACAGACCTTCCAGCTCATAATACTCCAGTGTTCTCTCCCCTTCACTAGGTGGACATGAAGGTCCTGTGCCACAATCGAGGGCTTCTTCAGATTCCTGCAGTACTCCACGCAGACAGCAAGGCCCTTGACTTGTCTCACAACCAGCTTCAGAGTGTCCTGGAGACTCCACTGATCTTCTATCCTGCCCTCCAGCACCTAGATCTGAGCTCCAACCAGATCAGCTTCATCCAGCCTGGAATTTTCACCAGCCTGTCTCAGCTTGAGCACCTCAACCTGTCCCAGAACCGGCTGGGACGGGCACTCCCACATAGTGGCCACGGGGGAATTGGGCGCCTGCCTCGAGTGACCACACTGGATCTCTCGGGCAATGGCTTGTACAACAGCATGGCTGAGGCCTTCCTGAAGGATGCCCCTGCCCTGCTCACTCTCTCCTTGGCAGAGAACAGCCTCACCCGAATCTCGCGCTGGACCCTGCAGGGAGTGCCTGCTCTTGAGGAGCTGGACCTGCACAGCAACGTGATCATGGAGATCGAGGAGGGAGCCTTCGAGGCTCTGCCTCACCTAGCCCGCCTCAATCTCTCCATGAACTCCATCACCTGCATTTCTGACTTCAGCCTCCCACAACTGCAAGTCCTAGACCTGAGCCGCAACAGCATAGAAACCTTCCAAACCATCGCCACGGACGAGGAGTACCAGCTTTCCTGGCTTGACTTGAGAGAGAACAAGCTATCGCAGTTCCCTGATCTGCCCCAGCACAACCGGCTCATTTACCTGAATGTGTCCAACAACCTGATCCAGATGCACCTCACTTCGCCCCTCAGTGACGAGACCCCCGGTGTGAAGGACTGGCCCGGTGGACTCCATCAGGCTCCTGACCCAAGTGGGAATGACAGCTCCATGGCCCTCTCCAGACTCTTGGTCTTGGACCTAAGCTACAATGAGATTGAGGCCATCCCAGAAGGCTTTTTTGACCCCATGACTTCCCTGCAGTTCCTCAACCTCAGCAGAAACTGCCTCCGAAACTTTGAGGTGAAGCAGGAACACTCCCTGCCCAGCCTGGACATCCTGGATGTGAGCCACAACGACCTCCAAAGTTTCGCCGTGGGCATCCATGCTCTAGCTAGCCTACGGTGGCTCTACTTACAGTACAATGCTCTGGCAGCCTTACCGCCTCTCACATTTTCCAGGCTTCCCAAGATCCAATGGGTGGACCTACAAAGGAACTGGATCCATCTCTGTGGGACCCCACACGATCTGAGTGAGTCAGCCGTCTCAGGCTGCATTGTCTTCTCCAGCATCCCCAGCCTCCGGACCTTGAACCTGGCGGGCAACACCATGCAGAGGCTCCCGTCGGGTGCATTCCTGCATACCCCATTGGCCACTTTGGACCTCTCAGCAAACCCGGGGCTAGGGATCATGCCTGGTGCCCTGGCTGGACTGGAATCCTCCCTCGAGGTGCTGCGGCTACAGGAGAATGGCCTGGCTGCCCTTCACGTTGACCTCCCTCGCTTCACACGGTTGAAGCAGCTCAATCTCTCAGAGAACCAGCTGAGCTGGCTCCCTGCCTGGACCCGGCAGGCCTCCCTTGAAGAGCTGGATCTTCGGAACAACAGTTTCAGCTACCTTCAGAGCCATGACATGAGTGGCCTGGAGGGGACTCTCCGGCGCCTCTACCTGGCAGGGAATCCACTTGTTTGCTGCGGCAACAGCTGGCTGGCAGCTGTGATCCAAAGGGGGAGTGTGGACATCGCCAGCCTTGAGAACCTGACTTGCCGGCATTCCAAGGACTTCAGTTCCCAAGAGGAGATCCTCTTCCTCCAGATCCGTCCCGAGGACTGTGAGAAAGAGGGACTCAAGAAAATCAACCTGCTCATTATCCTCATCTTTGCCCTAGTCCTGTCAATCCTCCTCGGTGGGTTGGCTCTCTTCTGTTGCTTCTGCCGGCAGGAGTTTAACCAGCATTTCAAAGCCTAGTGAACTCTGGCAGGACCATTCTCAGTTCTCGAGGATGGAGCTCTGGGGCTTCATTGGGTTGTAGAGACTTAAAGCCAGAAGGGGCCTTAAGGACCCTTTAGCCCAACCCTTCTTATAATGGGGAAACTAAAACTCAGAGAGGTTAAGGGACTTGCCCATGGCTACACAACTAGTAAATATGAGATCTAGATCCCCTGGATAATCAGACACTTATTTCCTTTCCCAAACTAGCCATGACCCTTATCCATTCAGCCTTCCATCTGCTGACTGTGTTCAGCAAGTTTGAGGATTCTACCCTTCCTCCCCATGGAAGTCCCTGGGAGCCCGTCCCCCACTATTATAAGATCCTTTGAAGTAACTACGAAGGTGATATAATTCAACTCTTTCATTCTACAGATGAGCAAACTGACGCCCAATGTGGTGAATCACCCAAGGTCCCCCAGGTAGTAAGATACAGAAGTAGGAATGGAGCCCAAGTGCTTTTTCCCACTCTACCACACTGCCTCTAGTCCACTTGTGGTTTGGGAAGGCCAAAGTCATCTTTAGGACAGAACTTAAATAAATCCATTCCAAGTGAAATTATAGACCCTTTAGGACCAAAGAGACACTTGGGAAAAAAACTCTAGAATTTATCTCAAAGAAAAATATTTGTCATGATTCACACTAATTCTTATAAACTTTACATAGGAGAAGGATGAGTATTCCCCAAACCACATTCTCTGGGATCTGAAACTTAACACAGAAATCGCCAGCTGATGCGATTACTAGAGAGTTCACAATTGAATGGTCCCACCTATTAGGGACATCAGAAAATATGGCAGAGACTTTAGGACATGGTTCATTAGAGATGGAAAGCATGCTGGAAATCATCTCTTCTGTTTGTCACATGGGAGGGCTAAGACCTGAAAGGAGAGTAACTTGCTTCAGGTCACAGAGCTGGGCTAGAACCCATATTTCCTTCCTCCCTGGCGGGGTCTCTTTCCCTTATAACACAGATTAGGGACTGTCTTCAGCTCCCTCCCAGTGTCAGGGTTTGCATTGATAATAGACATTAACCCCTTTCCCACAACTCCCACAGCCAATTTGGGGGTTCCAGGGCCAGCTTCCCCACTCCCTTGGGCCCTGGCCTCAACATTAGTCCATTGTGGAAAACAAAGCTAAAGGAGGAGGTTGATGGAAGAGAGCTATATTGTGAATCCCACAAATTGGCCCAGTGCCTTGCAAGCTGACAAGTACTTTCCATTCATTCTCTTATTTTCAAATATTCCTATGAAGAATACAAGATAGAGTTTGTTGTTCCATTTCACAGAAGGAGAAACTGAGGCCCCCAAAATGGGAAATGACTGACCCACATCATGCAGTGTGAATCAGAACAGAAACAAGACCCAAATCTTGGTGCCATTTAGGGGGAAGAAAACTGGACCATGCCCCAAGGGATTATTAGAGGGAGTCATATAAGCTAATGTTAGAAAAATAAGATAGCTCTAAATTGTGGAAGGCCTTGAAGGACAGAAATGAAAAGCAAAGTTCATGAACTTTAGAACTATTGGAAACTAGAGATAATTTATTCTAGGGATTCTTAAACTCTTTAGCCCAGAGAACATCTGTGAACTTGGATAGGGGAAAAAAAAGTCTTTTTTTTTTTTAACTAACTTCTCACTGAAATTTAGCATTTGCAACTCTTTCATTTCAAGGATGAGGAAACTGAGGCCAAAAGTTAAATTTTTCCCTTGTAGTCTCCCAAAATTAATCCAAATTAAGGTCCAAATTAATCCATTTGAATAGGCTTATATTCACTGCTATTTGTGAGTGTGCACTGTCCTTTTTTTTTCAATTGACTAACATTATGGGATTAGCTATAGATTCTCACACAGACTCCATCTGTTGCTTCTTCCCACTCCAGACTCTACCGCAATAGTTTAGCAATTGCATCCTTTAACTCTTTCCCCTGACAATCAGTAAATCATGCAGAGTTTTGAGCCAGGGGCTTCTGGGACGGGGTATTACTTTCAACACCCATATTGGCCACCTAGGGTAAGTAGCTCCTCTCCTCTAGGAGGTCCGGTGCTGCTGATGGTGGGTGTGCAGGACCAAGGCAAGTAGAAGCTCTTCTGTCTGTCCTTATGAAGCTCCCTGAACTGGGGGTGATGGAAACTGGCAGGCATCTGGGCGTCAGGCAGTGCTGGCTGGGTCTGAAAGTAGTTAGGGGCAGGGAGCAGGACGTGGAGGCGGGATTAGAAACATTTGGTGTTCTGAATGGAATGTAGATAAAAAGCTGGATTTGAAAGGGAAAATGTCTAAACAGTATTTTCCCCAACCCAGTCTCCCTTTCTCTTTCTATTATATATGCAACTGTTTTTCTCTTTAGGTTTTTCATCCATGTCTCTCTCTCTCTCTTTCCCTTTCTTTTGCCTGTCTATCTTTCTCTGAATCTTTCTGTCTCCCTCTATCTCTTTCTGAGCTCCTTCCATTTCTATAAATCTGCCTTTCTTTTATGATTTTTTCTCTTTGTTCTCTCTTCCTTTCCCACCTCTGTCTCTGTCGCTCTCCTCCCTTTGTCCCTTCTTTCTTCTCTCTTTCGTCTCTCTCCATGTATATCCCTCTTCTCACTCTGCTTCTCCTCCATCTTTCTCTTTTTTCTTTCCTCTCTCTTTTTCTGTTTCTCTTTCTCCTGCTATTTTTCTCCTGGACACAGAACAGCCATTTCAACCTCAATGTCTAATAAATTGGGCCAGCGGTTGGGGTTGGGGATGGGGGAGAGGAGAAATCAGTCAAATCAGTTCTGCGTCATTTTCATTAGAATGGTCTGTCCCATACACCTAATTTGATCATTGAGGTAAAAGTGGTGAAGCCCTTGTAAGGGTTTACCTACCTCAAAGTTGGTAATTTAATTGGATTTTACTTTAGAACTCAGTATAAGAACTAGGAGGGACTATGAAACAATTTAATGAATTCACTCAAGATGAAGTCTAGAATTTAGCAATTTCCCTGAGACCTGTACACAGTAAGATAGAGAGTGGTAGAGTCAAGAGTCTCTAGAAGAACTTAGATCTCCTGAATCCCTGCTTACAACTCTTTTCCTCTTAATATAAAAGCTCAGAAAGTTGGACTATTCGGGAACTGTCTAGCACTGGGAAAGATGACAAGGACTATAAAAGCAAAAGAGCAGATCCTCATACCAGAATAAGATGATCCCACAGTATGAGATGAAGACGTTCCCTCAGGTCAAGAAGTATGTCTTTGATACCCTATAACCCACAAGAAAAAGTTGAAACTCCTTAGGCAGGGTGTTCAAGACCCACTATATCTAGTGTAAACAAGAATGGTTCCTCCTCCCAATTCATTGTACCTCATTACAATTTAGGAGATATTAATGTCTTAGCAATAGGTTTGCATCCTATAATCCTTTTATAAAATGTGAACACCTTTTATTCTGATTCAGTCAGGTCAGGCAACCATTACTTGGACTTTAAAATAGCTACGCCTAGAGTTAGTGAGATTCACATAAATGAAGGCAGAAGGCAGCAATCTTTTTGCCTCTGGTGGGGAAGAGGGGATCTTTCTTCACTTTCAATGGCCAAAGCTAGCTCTTTTTTCTGCTGCCAGATGTCCCATTTCTTGAAGCTATTTACTGACCTCTCAACTACCTCTTTGTATCCATGTCGGTCTGGAGAATGTCTCTTTTCCCTGATGGATATGGTTTAGGGGCAGGAGTTCCACTCTCCTCTCCAGTGACCCTGAGCTGTCTAGAACTCTTGAACTGATCTTCTAACTACTAACTAGGGTGTTTCTTACCAGGCAAGCAGCTGTGCTGCTCAGCTGACTCTACAGTATGATGGCAGATGGGAGTAGGAGTAGAGGAGAGAGAAAACCTCCTCCTCTTTTCAAATCCATAAGAAAAAGATCTTTACTTTTTGCTAAGGACTAGCACTGGGTGTTAGTTAACACGTGTTAATCCATTAACACCTCACCTCTGGATTCTTACCATAAATGGGAAGGATGGAACCATGTCCTCTCCAATGCTGCCTCTCCTACTAACAACTGCCTATTTTTGTAGCCTTAACTCCCTCTACTCCCTTGCCTATGCTCTTTGCTTCAGCCAGACTAGGTAATTCAGCATCCTTCAAACACAGTTTCTTGCCAATGTGCCTTTGGTTGGCTTCCTCTAAAGAATCAATAGTCAAGTTCTTAGCACGCAGTCCAGATCATGGATGACTCAACATGGGCCATTGTCTTTCCCCCACACCTCCCATATTGTGAGTTTCCTAAGGACAGCTGGCACATGCACTGGGGATAACCCGAAAGTCTCACTAAACCATCCATCCAATCAATAGTAGTAGTGGGCAATGCATTCAAAGGGCAGGGCTGTAATAAATGTAAGCTTATGATTCTTTTACTGGGATTTCCTTTTTCTTGGGATATAATCAAAATATCTATGCCCACGAAAGAGTTCCAAAGGTTATACTATCAGCTTAGAGTACATACACACTGAACTGAACTAGTTAGTAACTGTGGACATATGGAGCATGGCAGACCAGTTCATGCTTAATATTGGGTTCCTAAGTGGTAACTGCCCAACTTCTGTTGGGCTACCTGGAACCAGCTGTCTTCACAGTCAGAACTAAGATCATAATTTGGGGAAAACATAATAATGAGAAAGAGATATGACATCTAATAGAAATGACTTGACCCTGAATGGAGTAATTGAACATCAAAAATGGGAAGGTGACAGAAATGACATCAAGATTGATTATAAAATTTTCATTCAGAAGCTTAACCAATGTAAATTAATTACCTTAACATGGAGACCAAAAGAACCCAGATAAAGGAAAGAAGCTTCCAGAGCATTTGGAGGACCCAGTTTGTTCAGCCTTTGGGAGAACAGGATAGGGATTGGTTGGGTTAGGAATGCCCTAATCAATGAGATGATAGATCCATTTTCCCATTTAATATTTGAGAGTTCCTTTGGTTATAATGCTCCTGTTGCCTGGAATGCCCTTCCTCCCAATATTTGACTATTAAAATCCTTTCATTGTTGCCTCATCTTCCCCAAACACCT
Source organism: Monodelphis domestica (assembly GCF_027887165.1). Lineage (NCBI taxonomy): Eukaryota > Metazoa > Chordata > Mammalia > Didelphimorphia > Didelphidae > Monodelphis > Monodelphis domestica. Next base: position 341,770,484 of record NC_077230.1, read on the forward strand.
TTCCTGATCCCATCCTTCCACCAAGTAGAAGTGATCTCTTTTTCCTGGAAACATATACATGTATTGTTCCCTTCCTAGATGTGTTACCTGAGGGCAAGAGCAAGCCATCTTTAATCTGTGCTCCCCACAATACCCAGTGCAGGGCCCTACACGTAGCAGGTGCTCAGCAAAGTTTGAGGCATACTGAAAAGGGACTCCCATCTCTCCAAAGGGAAATTGAGGCAGGGAGTCCTCCCTTGGCTGGCTGGTCTGTGCTGTCTCTTCAGATACCATGTAAACACTACAAGATGCTGCTGTATACATATAGTATAGACCTATAAGAATTTTGTATGAGCTGTATAGAGAAACTATGTGAATATATTAAATGATAATTTTGGTATAAACTATTGGCCTGCTGACTTTCTGTTTGCCACAAGAAAGAATATGTGCTGTGTCTCAGACTGATTCGAGTTGTAAAGGGGCAGGGGTGGGATGGGAGAGAGGTGGGTGTGTTTTTGTGAAAGCGTCGGACCCTAGGTCTTCCTATCTAGGTGAGATTCCCCGAGTCTCTGGCACCAGAATGCAAGATTCTAGGACTTTGTAAGAGAGGAATGGTGATGTACAGGAAAGAGAGCTGGCCTCGGATTCAAGAAACTTGTGGGTTCAATGACTGTTCTCACTGTCCCAGGGGCCTGTGAGATCCTAAGCAAATCACTTAACTTCTTTGTGCTCTAGACAAGACAATAAGTTGCCTGGTGGTTGAAGATGTGATGTGGTAGAAGGCAGCTAGGTGGTATAGTGGATAGAGTGCTAGGCCTGAAGTTGAAGAATCTGGGTTTAAATCTGACACTTTCTAGCTATGTGACCCTGGGCAAGTCACTTAACCTCAACCGCCTAGCCCTTGTCCTTCTTCTGTCTTAGAATTGTTACTAAGATAGAAAGTAAGCATTTTTAAAAAATATGCTTTGGTGGAAGGACTTTCCTCATTGAGAGTTCCTTTCACAGATAAAATCATAAGTCTAGACCAAAAAGAAAACAAAAAACCAAACATGTAAAGTTGATCTTTTGTATAGGCCCAGCCTTTACGATGCATCCTGGAGAGGCTGGCCTACCTGACTTCCTTGGATCTCACAGTGAAGCCCCGTGCCCAGGAGGTTCCTTCTAATTTAATAGTTTCCAGTGTCCCAGAATTTGCCTGTAATAAAGACTTACATATACAGTGTCCTTCCCTTATAGGGACCTATTCTTACAGAAGGCTCATTTGTGAAATCCATTTTAGAATTACAGGGAAAAGTTACTAGAATGACAGGACTGAAAGAGATCTTAAAAACCTAGAAAAGTAGAGATGGAAGGTAATATTGGACATAGACTGTGAGACCTGGGAAGGACCTTAGAACCCAGAATGTCAGAGCTGGGAGGAACCTTAGAACCCAGAATGTCAGAGTTGGGAGAGACTTTAGCACCCAGAATGTCAGAGCTGGGAGGGACCTTAGAACCCAGAATGTCAGAGCTGGGAGGAACCTTAGAACCCAGAATGTCAGAACTGGGAGGAACCTTAGAACTCAGAATGTCAGAACTGGGAGGGGCCTCAGAACCCAGAATGTCAGAGCTGGGAGGAACCTTAGAACCCAGAATATCAGAACTGGGAGGGACCTTAGAACCCAGAATTTCAGAGCTGAGAGGGGCCTTAGAACCCAGAATGTCAGAGCTGAGAGAGACCTTAGAACACAGAATAGTGATCTGGGAGGGACCTTAGAACCCAGAATGTCAGAGCTGGGAGGAACCTTAGAACCCAGAATGTCAGAGCTGGGAGGGACCTTAGAACCCAGAATGTCAGAGCTGAGAAGGCCTTAGAACCCAGAATGTCAGAGCTGGGAGGGCCTTAGAACCCAGAATGTCAGAGCTGGGAGGAACCTTAGAACCCAGAATGTCAGAGCTGGGAGGGACCTTAGAACCCAGAATGTCAGATCTGGGAGAGACCTTCAAACATAAAATGTCAGAGCTAGGAGAGACCTTAGAACAGAGAATGTCAGAGACAGAAAGGGCCTTCAAACATAAAATGTCTGAGATAGAAAGGACCACAGAATCCTGAATCCTGAAAAGCACTGACTTTTAGAACACAGACTCTTAGAAATAGAAGGGACTATAGAACATAAATTGTCAGAGATGGAAGACACCTCAGAAGAGAGCTTCTCAGAGCAAGAAGAGACTTTAGAACATGGAATTTCAGACCTGAAAGAAGTCTTAGAACACAGATTGTCAGAGCTGAGAGGAATTGTAGAACCTTTTCCTGGGATTAAAATATCAAATTCATAAGTATGGGGGTAGAGGGGAAAGATACTGTTGGGAGTGGGGCAGCCTCTGAGGCCAATATGAGTCAGTTCTATCCCAGGGCAGTCTAATTCAAGAGAGACATAGTGCATAGAATAATGGAGGTTGTGGTCCTACTCTGCTCAGCTCTGATTAGAACACATCTGGAATACTCTGTTCAGTTCTGGTTGCTGTTTTTTGGAAGGATATTGACAAGCATGAGGATATCCAGGGAATGGCAACTATTTATAATTAAAGAAAAATGCATTAAGTGCATATTACATCTTGAAACTATGTCTGAAGGAATTGTAGATATTTAACCAGGAAAAGAGAAGATTTGAGGTGACATAACTATTGTCTTCAAGCATATGAAGAGCTGTCCAGTGGAAAAGGGATTAGACACATTCTACTTGCCCTACCGGCTACAATTAGGACCAATCAATGGGGTTAACATTTCACAGAATCAGATTTAAATTTGATATTTAATTTCTTAAAACTTCCTAACAATGAGCTATATCCAAAAGTGGGCTAGACTTTTGAAGAAGCTTAGGTTCCTCCTCATTGAGGATGTTCTAGAGAAGGTCAGATGGCCGCTTGTTCACAATATTGTAAAGTTTTTTCTATTGTAGGGCTGGGACCAGATGAACTTTGACTTCCCTTCCAGCTCTGAAATCCTACTTCGATGAGCATAGATGGACTGAGTTAGAAGGAGCCTTCATATTAGAATCCAGTGTTTAGAAATCACCTAATACAACCCTCTTATTTCTCAGAGGATGAATTTGAAACCAACCTGGAAGCACCTGGAAGTAGCGGCCCAAATTCACACAGATATCAAATAGCAGGATTAGCTCCTCCTGTTCCATTCAGTGCCCTTACCATTACACACAGCCTACTGATCTTCCTCCAAGGTAATAAGAATTGCATTTTAATAAGGACCTTCTAAAGACACTGCCTTAAATCAAAGTAGTAATTTTGGTGGTAAAATTTCAAAACCAGGAAGAGATTTTAGGGCAACAAGGTACTTTCTGGCACTCCTAGATCCTAGATTTTGGGCTTTTCTGGGAACATGGTGTCATTCATCCCCTAACAGGTTCAATGGCACAATTTATTTTGAATTTTGTACTTGAAATTTCCTGGTGAGATGGGAGGAGGAGAGGAAATGGAGGAAATGCAGATGGAAAGAAATAAGTAGACTAAACTGTCCTCGCTCCCTTCCTCTTCCTGGGTGGGTGCCACCCTTTCTAGCTACAAAGGACACTCAAGGTCCTCCAGCTTAAGATAACAGGATTAAGAGCATGAGCTACTTTTGAGATAGATTTTCAGCAGGTTCTGTGAAAAGCACACTAGATATGACTGTCAAATATGAAGTCAGACCACTCACTTTACAAATGCAGAAAGTGAGGATGAAAAAGAGGAAAGGTACCTGTCCAAGATAGCAACTGGTCAGCAATAAAACTTCACCCATATTTGATTTAAGGCAGTGTCTTTAGAAGGTCCTTATTAAAATGCAATTCTTATTACCTTGGAGGAAGATCAGTAGGCTGTGTGTAATGGTAAGGGCACTGAATGGAACAGGAGGAGCTAATATGAACTTCCCCCTCCAATATACTTTGACAGGTATTGGGAGTTCTGCCATTGCCTTTTTTCTATGTTCTAATTTCTTCTAGTTCTGACATTGTGTTCTAAGAGATTTTAGCTCTTTCATGCTGTATTGTCAGGCTCCTTTCTGTTTTAAAACATTCTATTCTATTATTCTTTCCTGTTTTAACATTCTGTGAGCTATGGTTTATTTCAGTCCTCACATTCTGTATTCCAAGGTCCAATTTTGCTCTGACATCCTTGGTTCTAAGTTCTCAAGCTGCTCTGTCATCCTCTGCTCTATGATCCCATTCTGCTCTAATATTCTCTATTCTGAGGTCCTGTTCCAACATCCTCAGTTCAAAGTTCTCATCTTGCTTTTACATCCTCTCTTCTGAGCTCCCACTCTGCTCTAATATCCTCTGTTCTAAACTTCCTTCCCACTTTAATATCTTCAGTTCTAAGCTCTCATCCTGCTCTAATATCTTCTGTTCTAAGCTCCTTTCCTGCTCTAACATTCTGTTCTAGGATTCACTCCTGCTCTAATATTCTCTGTTCTAAGTTCGCCTTTAGCTTTGACAGATCTCTCTAGTGATATCCTTTTTCTGCTCCTGAAAAATTCTTCACTGATCAGCTGTTGTACCTTGCACAAACTCCCTAGGTACATTTCATTTGCCTTTAACTCTAATTCTTTGAAAACTGTTATGTCTGAGCTTTCCAGCCAGACAGCATCACTGGAAGAATACTGGAATTTCAAACATGGACTTGTGTGTCTGGCTGAAGCTTGGGGTCATTAAAAGCAGGACACAATTTCCCAAATGCAATCCAGACCACTTTCCTCCTCCCGTTGAATTCTGGATGCAGCCCATTGTCTAGCTGCCAGATGGAGAGTGGGTGGATCACGGGTTAATGAAGCCATACTCCCTTGAAGTAATAAATTGGTGACTACATATAGGCAAACATTTGTGCTCCCATTTCTTTGGAAATTTTTTTCTCCTAAATGTTTTCCTCCCAACATTGTTGCAAAGGCAGGTAACAAAAACACATTTAACAGATGAAGGGAAAAGTGAATAATTATTAAGCACCTACTATGTGCCATGAACTGTACTGAACATTGGAAATGATTTCATTTGATGATGTAGAAGATAATCATATTTATTATTATTATAGTTAACATTTATATGCCAGGCACTTATTATTTTATTTGACTCTCACAACAACTCTGGGAGGAATATACTGTTATTACTTCCATTTTACAGATGAGGAAGTGCCTGAGGGAAGATTTACAGCCATGTCTTGGACATCAAGTGCTTTGCAAATGGTAAGGAAGGACAGAGAGTGAAGAAGCCCTGGACTGAGGGGTCAAGAGATCTGGATTCCACCATTTTATTTCTTAACCAGTCCCAGATTGTTTTGATGATTAATGCTTTGTAATTTAATTTAAAATCTGGTACTACTAGACTGCCTTCCTTCACATTTTTTTCCATTGATTCCTTTGATATTCTTATTTTTGGATTCCTTTGATATTCTTGATCTTTTATCCTCTTATTTTTTAGTCCAATAACATAATTATTTGGAGGTTTGATTGACATGGCACTGAATAAATATATTAATTTAGGGAGAATTGTCATTTTTATTATATTGGCTCAGCCTACCTATGAGCAATGAGTATTTCTTCACTTATTTAGATCTGTCTCTACTGATGTGAAAAAATGTCTTAAGGTTTGTATTATAGTTATCTGTTTGTGTCATAGCATCATAGTTCTAGATCTGGAAGGGATCTCAAAGGCTATCTCATCCAATGCAAACATTTTACTGGGAAAAACATATCTCATTTTAACAAGGAATCTGAGACCCAGAGAGGGTAAGTGACTTGTTTAAGGCCACACAGGTGGGATTTGAACCCAGTTCTTTTGACTTTGGAATCAACACTTTTCCCACTATAGTACTGTTCTCCTACCATATTATGAGCTCCATGAGAGCAAGGACCATGCCTTTGCCAAATTTTGTTTGTCTCTACCTCTCTACTCACTGGACTCTTCACAAAGAAGATGTTAAATATATATTGGGGAATATGGTTGACTGTTTCAACCTATGTAAAATGGTGGAGAGAGGGAAGGGAGGGGTGATAATTCCTATCCCAGGGCCAAGGTGAGAATTTTGAAAACCTAAAATATTTCAAAATATAGAAGCTATTATCAGTCTAAACATCGAGTTTAGGGACAGCTAAGTGGGTAGAGTAGTGGTAGTCTCTCAGTGATCGAGAAGGACTATTGTCTTTGTGCAGTTTCATCTACGGTGTACCCTCATGTGACTTTGGAGTCCAAAGGCTGAGGCGCAATTTTGTGGCACGGGAGGTGCGGTTGTGGCCTGGTGTCGGCGTTCACATGCAGCGGCAAGACATCGACGTCGCTTATCTTCAGAGGTGGCGGCGGCATGGTGAATGTGGGTTCGCCAGCTGCTTCTGTCAGAGGCAGTGAGTTCTAGTTGCTTTGGTGTAATGCCAGCCCACTTCAAGTTTGACTTTAACTGATCCTTGAATCTTTTCTTTGGTCGGCCTTGTTTCCTGAGTCCAGCTGACAGTTCACCGTAGAATACCTGTCTTGGTATTCGCTGTGGGTCCATGCGGATGACGTGTCCAGACCATTGTAGCTGGGTTTGGAGGACCATGACTTCGATGCTGGTGGAGTTGGCTCTGTCGAGGACTTCCTGGTTGGTGATTCGGTCCTGCCATCGGATCCTCATGATTGACCGGAGGGAGCGTTGGTGGAATTGCTCCAGCTGTTTCATGTGCTTCCGGTACAGTGTCCATGTCTCGTAACCATACAGAAGCGAGCTGAGGACCACTGCGTTATACACTTTGAGCTTTGTCGCAGTGCTTACACCTCTGTGTTGGAGGACTTTGCAGCGCAGCCACCGGAGTGCCTGGTGGCCTTTTGGATCCTGGCATTAATCTTGTGGTCTAGGGACCCGTCGTTGGCGATGGTGCTGCCCAGGTACTTGAAAGTGTTGACGTTAGAAAGCTGCGTGCCGTCGATTGTAATGCATGGCTGGTTCATTGGCCTCCCTGGTGCAGGTTGGAACAGCACCTCTGTTTTGCTGAGGCTGATAGTCAGGCCAAACAGTTTTGTTGCGGTGGAGAACCTGTCCACAATGGTTTGGAGATGATTTTCTTGGTGGGCCATGAGAGCACAGTCATCTGCAAAGAGCGCTTCCAGGATGAGTCACTCTGTTGTCTTTGTTTTTGCAGTCAGGCGGTGAAGGTCAAATAGTGAGCCATCCAATCGGTATTTGATGTAGACGCCCAGGTCTAGATCCATCACAGCATGTCGTAATACTTGGGTGAAAAATAGGTTGAATAGTACTGGAGCAAGGACACAGCCTTGTTTCACGCCATTGAAGATGTTGAAGCGATTGGAAGTCTCTCCACCAGACAGGACTTCCCCTGTTATGTCGACATGAAAGAGCTGGATCAGTTTGATGAATTTTGCTGGGCAACCCAGCTTGCTGAGGATCACCCACAATGCATCCCTGTTCACTGTGTCAAATGCCTTTGTCAGGTCTATGAAGACAATGTAGAGTCTCAGGTTCTGCTCAAGGCATTTTTCCTGCATTTGCCTCACTGTGAAGACCATGTCGATGGTGCTGCGATCTGGTCAGAAGACACATTGTGATTCAGGCGGGTTCTGCTCTGAAACAGATGACAGGAGTCTGTTGAGTATAACATGGGCGAGGATCTTTCCAGCAGTGGAGAGTAGTGAGATGCCTCTGTTGTTGTCACAGGCTTTGTTCTTGTATAGGGCTACGATGGAGGCATCTCTGAGTTCTGGGGGCATGTCTTCCTCTTCCCATATGCTGGTCAGCACTATGCGGAATGCCTGGAGCGCCTTTCCATTTAAGGCCTTGTACACCTCGGTTGGGATCCCATCTTTACCGGGTGCCTTGCCTGCACTCATTTGTTTAATGGCTTTTTGGACTTCCTCTATTGAAGGAGGGACGTCAAGTTGTTCAATGGTGCAGTTTTGGGGGATCTGGGTCTCTCCAGCATTCAGCTCCTCTCATGGCTCTGGTGATCTTTACATCCTGGATGTCTTGCCAGCATACAATGATGTAGTCAATGAGATGCCACTGTTTTGATCGTGGGTGCATCCACGTTGTTTTATATTTGTTCGCCATTCTGAACACAGTGTTCGTGATGGTGAGTTCGAACTCTGAGCATTTGCTGAGAAGCAGTAGGCTGTTGTTGTTCATTTTGCCCACGCCATGTTTGCCGAGCACTCCTTTCCATCTTTCATGGTCCTGGCCAACGCGTGCGTTGAAGTCTCCCAGTAGTATCAGCTTGTCATTTGTGGGCACTGAGTGCAGGACGGCACTCAGGTCAGAGTAGAACTGCTTGATGGTCTCCTCTGTGCTGGTCAGTGTTGGGGCATTTGAGCTGATGATGGTGGCATACCGGTCTTTGCTGAGAGGCAAACGGATCTTCATGAGCCTCTCGCTGATGCCCACAGGCAAGTCTGGAAGCTGTTTGAGCAAACTGGTCTTGATGGCCAGGCCAACACCATGGATTCTGTCTTCATTTGAGGCTCTACCTTACCAGAAGAAGGTGTATCCAGTGGTGGGTTCGCTAAGTGATCCCTCTTCTGGTAAGCATGTTTCGCTTAGGGCTGCGATGTCGATGTTATATCGCTCCAGTTCTTTACCGATTAGAGCTGTTCTTCTCTCAGGTCTTGGGGTATTCTCTCTGTCAAGTAATGTTCTGATGTTCCATGCTCCTAGTAGGACTTTCTTTGTATTTTTTCTTTGATTTCGACCGCTTAGAGGGGATGACCCACCAGCTGCGGTGTGCTGACCGGGTGTTTGTAGGGCAGGCAATGCTTGGGACACCTTTTCTAGTCCCCTCCCTTGATTAGGGTGAGCAATGCTGTCCTAGAGAGGGCTGCTCAGTTGCCCAGGATGCTGCCGAACGTCCCTGCTGCCCACAGGGCCGAGTGACTACTGGTCCGTGGGCCTCCTACGTGCAGGATCGTGACTACAACTGCCAGTGGTCACCTCCACCTGTTGCGTCGTCACTCCCCCATCGCCGCAGGTCTTGAAGAGGGTGGACGGGGTTAGGATAGATGAGTATGCACAAAAACACTTGTGCGTGAAAGAGATTTAAGTGGAAAAGTCGATGCACAGAGACAGTCCCACTCTCTCGGCGTTGGAAGCCTGGGTCCAGTGGTACGAAAAATTGTTATGTCTGGAGACTTCCTCAGCTGTTTGGATCTGGATGGCCGTGTTGTCCTTTGTGCTCCAACATGCCCTAAGCACTCCACAGTGCTTTGCTGTGTCGCCCTCTCAGCCGTTGAACCTTCTTATTGGTTCCTTCCGTCTGTTCAGCCAAAGCAGTCTTCACATGCTGGGTGAGCAAAGCCCTGGTTCACCATGGGTCAATGACCCGATGGCTACCCTAACAAGGTTTAGCCGGCCTGTCGAAGCCGTTGCCCGGGATGGCCGCTGCCACATGCTAGCAGCTACTGGGAGCCACAAGTGAGAGCTGGGTATCAGGTGGGGGTCAGAGGCTGGAGAGCTGCCCTAGGAGGGCACGACAAGCCCTCCATACCAGAGATACTACCCCTCCCTGAGCACCCCATACACCCCAGTACCAGGTCTAGAATTGGAAGAACCTGGGTTCAAATCTCATCTTAGACATTTCCTAGCTGTGTGACTCTGGGTAAGTCACTTAGCCCCATTTGCCTAGCTCTTACCACTCAAGACAGGTCTTCCTGATTCTAGGCCTGACTTTCTATCCACTAAGCCACCTAACTGCCCCAGAAGTCATTTTTAAAAGAGAGAACTGAGCCAGGAAACCTCAGGCAATGGAAATAACTTTACTTCTGATAGTTTGAATCTCATCTCAGACTCCGATTCTTATTAGTTGAGTGAGTCTAGTCAAATCACATCATCCCTTTGGCTATGGTTTCCTCATCTGTAAAATGGTGGGAAGGAGTAGACGAGCTGACTTCTAAGCTGCTTTCCTGCTCCACATCTGGGATGCTAAAATTTGGTGAAGTCCAACCCCTCACTCGCCAAGTCACCGAGAAGGAGAAGATGTCCGAGGGAGGGATGGAGATTGCCTTATCAAACTGAGGTGATCAGGATTGGAGATTCCTTACTCAGGAGAAGTCCTGCAGCAGGGTTCTTAGTGGCCAGTCTACACAGGGGGAAGCTCAAACCTGCTTTTCTGACCTGATACTCCTTTCTTATCCTATTGCAGTGGGAAGAGTGAGTCACTAGATATGAAATCAGAGAACCTGCATGTGAATCCTGATGCTTCTACTTATTACATACAGTGCTAAGTGTCCAAGGCAGGATGCAACCAAGGTCTCTTGGCTCCATCCACTTGGCTAAACTGCCTCCAGAAATAAGGATTGACTACAGGGAACACCTTTTTTGCCCCCTGAAGAGGAAGGAACTGAACCTTTCAAAAAAAGGAAACAACTGCTTTCTTTTTTTCTTGTTTTCTTTTTAAACTCTTACCTTCTATCTTAGAATCTTATCTTCTATCTTAGAATCAATACTAAGCATTGGTTCTCAGGCAGAAGATTGGTAAGGGCTAGGCAATGGGGGTTAAGTGACCGGCTTAGGCTCACACAGCTAGGAATTGTCTAAAGCCAGATTTGAACCCAGGATGTCCCATCTCCAAGTCTGAGCTCTCTATCTACTGAACTGCTTAACTGCTTGTTTTCTAAGGAAAGGTTATGGAGATCCAGTGGTGCTTCCCAGTTAGAAATCAACCTATAAGGAAGAAAAGATGTACAGAAGAGTAATAGTGGGGGGATACCAAAGTAGTGACTTGCCTCCCTGGTCACAATAATAGAGAGATCTTCACCATCCCCAGCACAAACCTAGTATGTGGCAGGAAACCTCCCGAGACTTGTCAAACTGATCATTACTGACCAGAGTTGGTGATTTACATGAGCACAAATTATTCCCAATGGATTCTAGAAAGTATTGATAAAGGTTACAAAGTCACAAGAATAAGAGCCATTCCTCGATTGATAAATAAATAGTCAAAGGAAATAAGTAGTCAAGTCCCAGAGGAAAAAAACCCAAGCTATCAATAGCCATATCATAAAACATGTAGAGAAATGTAAATTAAATCAACTCTGGGGCTCTACCTCACAACCATCAGATTAACAAATTTGACAAAAAAAAAAAAAGAAAATTACAAAGCCTGGGGGAACTATGGGGAAAAAACACATTGAGGCACTGTTGTTGGAGGTGTGAACTGTGCATGCCATTCTGGGAAATAGTTTGCATTTATGTCCAAATAGCTATTAAAATGTGTGTACTCTTTGACCTAGGAGTAACTACTATTAGGTCTATATCCCAAAGAGAGAAGAAGAAGGAGAAGGAGAAGGAGAAGGAGAAGGAGAAGGAGAAGGAGAAGGAGAAGGAGAAGGAGAAGGAGAAGGAGAAGGAGAAGGAGAAGGAGAAGGAGAAGGAGAAGAAGAAGAAGAAGAAGAAGAAGAAGAAGAAGGAGAAGAAGAAGAAGAAGAAGAAGAAGAAGAAGAAGAAGAAGAAGAAGAAGAAGAAGAAGAAGAAGAAGAAGAAGAAGAAGAAGAAGAAGAAGAAAGAAGAAAGAAGAAGAAAGAAGAAAAGGACCTCTATATACAAAAATACATACACTTGATCTTTTTTTTTGTGGTGGCAAAGTATTGGTAACTGAGGAGGTACCTATTAATTTGGGAAAGACTGAACAAGTCATGTTATATGCATCTGAAAGAATGCTGTAATGCTATGAGAAACAATGAAGAGGATCATTTCAGAGAAAACTGGGAAGACCTGTATGTAGTGAGATGTGTGGAACTAAGAGATCAATTTATAAAGTAATAATATTATAAAGACAAACAACTCTGAAAATCTTGGGAACTCAGATCAACACAATGACCATCCATAATTCCAGAGACTTTAGGAGGAAACATGGTGCTCACCTAATAATGATACTAATAATAGCTAACATTTGTATAGCACCTGCTATTTTCCAGGTTCTAGGCTTAAGTACTCAGAATGAAGCATTCAATAGCATTTATTAAATACTTGGGCATTAAATGTCAAGCACTGAGGATAGTAAAAGCAAAGTAAAAGCAAAAAAAAAAAATAATCCCTGCCCTCAAGGAGCAACCAACCAGACTAAGATGATGAGCAAAGCTAGGGATGATTTGTAAAAGACTTTGAAAATCTCAGGCCAGGAAGCTTGGTTTCCTTTTCTGGTCAAATCCAAGATTGTTCTAGAAAGTCATATTTCTGAACATTGTTCCCTCCTCTCCAGTTACTTTTCTCAAAATGTCTTTTCCAACTGCTTAGGCCCATACCAGTCAGAGACTATGACCTGGTGGGGCTTGGGGGGAAATGTTTCTGCTCTCTTCTCCAGATAAGTGATAATCTCTTCTAGATCAGGAAAAGCAGGAAAGTCTGGCCCATGCTTCATTTTACTCCCTCCTGACAGCCCTTCTTCCATGCCTCCTCAATAAACCCCTTGAGTGCTACAAAGGGTATCCTACTCTACAGCTCTGGAACCATGATCAAATTAACTCTCCTTTACTTGATATTAAAGAGAAAGGAAAATTTGAGGCAATAGCAAGACTCAACAAGATTGATTATGAAGGAGAAATAAAAATTTGTACATCCCCTAAAGGCAAAATAAACACACAAAAAAGTCCAAAGGTACTAAAGCACCAAAGAGATAGGTATGTCCCCTTGCCCTCTCACCTCCTAAAGAGGGTCATGAAGAACAAGCTAAGCCTGAAATACTATAGTTAATGGCACTTCAGCCACAGGACTCCTAGAAACTGATTTTTAAAATTTTCAATGTATTTATTTACTCCTTGGAAATTAGGAACTCTACATATCAGGGTTTGATCTGTTGTTGTTTATTGTCTAGTCTTAATAAAGTGATGGAGAAAATACTAATAATTCAAACTAAACCTAAAAGGAAGGGGGAGCTGGGTAGCTCAGTGGATTGAGAGTCAGGCCTAGAGACAGGAGGTCCTGGGCTCAAATCTGGTCTTAGACATTTCCCAGCTATGTGATCCTGGGCAAGTCACTTGACCCCCATTGCCTAGCCCTTTCCACTCTTCTGCCTTGGAACCAATACACAATGATTCTTTGATTCTAAGATGGAAGGTAAGGGTTTAAAAAAATAAACTTAAAAGGATGCTGTAGATTTTTTTTAAAGATCTGGTTGTTAAACATTTGTAAGTATACCCCTGAACTCTATGATCTCTATAATCACTTCTGACTCTAAATTCTTTTGCCCTTTGCCATGGATTAGAATTCTGGCATGGCTGCTGCCTAAATGTGTGGCCTTAGGCAAGTTGCCTTCTCTCTGTGAGTCTCAGCTTCCTCATCTATAAAATGATAGTTTGTCCCAGATGATCTTGAGGTTTCTTCCAGCTCTAAGACCTCTGATCCTATGATGACATTTAAAAGCTTGGGATACAATTATTTTCTTTTATATGTACTTCGGATGTTCTTCTCCTAGTGTATTATTTCGGAATCTGTGTGCTCTTTTTTCCCCTTGTAAATAAATCTTTTAAGAAATGCACTTTAATGGTCTGGAATGTGTGTTGGAGTGGGGCAGGAGGTGGAGAGAAGAGAGAGGAGGAGCAGATGTCAGATCAGAGCACACAGTGAATTCAGCTGGCACTGGCAGAAGGAAAATTGGGTTTAGGGTTAGCAACTCTCTGTTGTGGGGATGGGATTGAGCAAGTGCAAGAGCAGAAGGTTTGGGGGCCTCCACTAGGGCTGGGCGTTGGCATGATTCAAGTATCAAGGGAGGATTAGAAAAGGGAAAGAAGGTCCTTGGACAGAAGGCAAAGTTCCCAAAGCCTGGACCAGTTCCCAGAAGGCTATAGGTTCCCCTGAGGATTAATGCAGCCTGAGACTCATGGTCAGGTCCTCTCCACATCCAAAAGTTTTCTTCTTTGGATCCCACACCCCAAAATCTCTCCATCTCTGCCTTGGCAGGAAGCCTAGACCAGTTTCCAGAAGCCAATGCTGAACTTCTTCCTGCTCTTGGTTCAATTAAATCCTTCTGTTCTTAATGCAGGCTTCTCTCTCCACGTGTCTGCCTGTCTCATTCTCCCTTCAGCCAGACCATCTGGTCCTCTTGCTCCCTATTGTCACTTTAGTCTCCTCCCAGTAACTCACACTTCCTGACCAGAGTCCCAAGATGCCTGTCCCTCTGTCTTATCTCATCTCCACCTAGTTGTTGCTCAACTTCTACCCATGTTCCTTGACAAGCAGGAGCTAAATGTGTCCAAATGGAGTGGTCTTTGTCCCTGGCCTTGCTCTTCCAATTTCCAACTTCAGCAGCATCTCTTGGAGTTCCAGTGCTGGGCTGGGATATGGTTTAGACCAGACACAGTCCCTGCCACAACCAAGGAGCTGAGAGCAGGGCTCTGGCCCGGAGTCAGCTGCCTACAAGTAACTTTCCTCTTTGCTCCACACCCTAAGTGTTCCTTCACTTCATCTTCTGCCAGTTCTCAAACTGGTACAATCCTCTCTGCTCCCTCACTCTATACCTGTTTCAACCCTCCCAAAGGGCCCAGAGGCCAATCTGCTGCACATAAGATCCTTTCTTTTCATTATATCTTGGGGTAGGGGGAGATGACAGCTAATAACACCTGCCCTCACTGCACTTTCCTTCACCTCTTCCCAGAGATCAGACTCTTGGATGATGAGTTGCCCTTTCCTCAGGGTGACTGTCCTTGACTAGAATGGCTCCCAAGAAAACCACCCATGAGTATGGTACAATGAAGACCTTTCTTCAAAATTCCATTGGTATTCCCTGCCTCCTTCAGTCTTTCCCCCTTTCCAATCATTTTCTACACAACTGCCAGATTGATATTTCCAAAGAGATTGTGTTATCCACTTCTTAAGTATCATCAATGCCTCCTATTGCCTTTGGGATAAAATTCAAAATCTTCAGCTGGCATTTAAAGCCCTCCACAATCTGGCTCCCACCTAACCTTCCAGCCTTGTTTGATCATTCCCATAGGCACAGACTCCATTCTATTGAACTACCCCTATTGGTTAGTCCTTGCAAAGGACTGTCTCATCTGTGGACCTTTGTATGAGTGACTCCTGATTTCCTTCAAAGTACATCTCAGGTGTCTCCTCTTACACGGGCCTTTCTCAATCCCTGATGTAAGAAATGATGAATATGAAGAATACAGAGAACCATGGGAAGATGTATAAACCGATACAAAGTGAAGTAGTCAGAACCCAGGAAACAGTATGCACCAGGAGTACAACAATGTAAGGGATGACATCCCTTACTCATCCCCATGTTGGTAAGACAGTGGATGGTAGAAATACTAGGAAAGGGCACAGGAAATGGACCAATTAACCTAATGACAAAGCAGGTGCAAAAAGGAACAGTGATATGGATGTGAAGGACCAGGGCAAAACTTTAGAACCCCCATAGATTGTGAGTCCCTTGAGAAGAGAGACTGTCTTTGGCCCCTTTTTTGTAGCCCCAGTACTCAGCGCAGTGCCCGGCACAGAGTAAACACTTAATAAATGTTTATCCATTGAACACAACACCCTATCTTGCCCACAGTGGTTCAAGATATGCCAAGCAAGTCCCATAACCAAGATATGGTCTCAGAGTATAAAAGACTAAGAATATTTCTTTT